>NC_053157.1:235567967-235605467 GCF_016835505.1 Polypterus senegalus | reverse complement strand
ATATATATATATATATATATATATATATATATATATATACACACATATCTACATTATATATATATATATATATATATATATATATATATATATATATATATATATATATATATATATATATATACTATAAAATACCCGGTTCAGAGAATGGAGAAGTAGTGTGTTAAAGAAGCAATGAAAAGAAAAGGAAACATTTTGAAAATAACGTAACATGATTGTCAATGTAATTGTTTTGTCACTGTTGTGAGTGATGAGTGTTGTTGTCATATATATATATATATATATATATATATATATATATATATATATATATTTACACACTCTCATAAACATATATATATACATATCTATACATATACACATATATACATACATATATATCTACATATATACACATACATATACACACACACATAAATCCATAAACATATATATACATATACATACATATCTACATATATACACACACAGCTATTTCAGTATCAGTGCAATCGCTGTTTGTTAAACGGATGACTCCCGCTCTTACGTGCAAGTCTGCGTGGATATTATGAATTATATTATTATATTATTATCGTATTTGTTCAAGTTCTATTTAAATTTTAAATAGAAGGAATTTTTATTTAGTCAACAGAAATATCTTTGGTAGGAATGGTAAAAACAGACAGGAATATTATTCGTGAATAAATCAACTCAAACCTTAAACAACTTATAATATTTTGCTCTCCATAAAATATATCCTGTCTAAATTACACAAGTTAGAAATAAAGTAAACGTTAAAAGAACAAACAATCAAATTTCTTTACTCTTATGTAATTTTATATAAAAAATAAACTTAGATTTTAAATATCCCAAAAGATTTTGCTCTCCATAAATATATCCTGTCAAAATTATACAAATTCAAATATGAACATGCTGCATAACAAAACCTGGAAATATAAATAAAATGTGTTCCTTTCAGCAATAACAAATCAAATCATTCAGTTGTCTTTGCTCATATGTCATTTTAGAGCTGGACGCCTGGCATCTTTTTTTGGCCACAGGTTCGTTTCTGTTTCTAGACGGACTTTTTTTGTTCTTCAAAGTCACCAAAGCGCCGTGCAAACTCAGTGCGCTCAGTTTATCAGCAAAGTGCGTATTTGGGAACACCGTAGTGACGACTTGGTTTAACATTACTTGGCAACAGGGAAAGTGGGGCAAGGTGCACTTGGTGCATTTGTGTCTCCATAAAAGCAGCTTCACTTGAAATCACTTTGTGATTGTGCACGGGTTAAAACGTCCGCTGAAGTGTCAGATTCTTATTTAATTATGCTGCTTTCTGTATCTTCTGCATTGCATTCAGGTTACCCTGATGTTTTATCTCATAGTGCCGTTTTAGATTAAATTCTGTAATTACAGCCACATTAGCTCCACAAATGAGACACACGGGTTCAGTAAACATATACTCAGCCTCCCATCGCTTTTTAAAGGCTCTATTTTCAGAATGAACTTTTCTCTCAGCATCGCGTGAGCTAGCTTCGCAATAACTTGTTCGGCAAGGCAGCTGAAGCGCTGCATTATGGGATCTGTAGTTTATTGTGTTACCAGCGCTTCATATACCCGGGCTTTAATAACAATAATACAGTATATAAAATGATCTCGGGCCGGATATAATTACACGCCGGGCGGATGTGGCCCGCGGCCCTTGAGTTTGACACATATGGACTAAATAGAACTTGAAAAGATATATTTTTTCAAATGTGATCGCGCAATTCAAATAGAGTTGACGCGCACTACAGCCTGCATCCTCCCCTCGCTGTTACTTTTTTACCGTTCATCTAATGAATACACTGAGTATGGCTTTACCAAAACAATCATTGATGGTGAATAAAGTATCCATTATTCGAGTATGTAGATCGGATATATATATATATATATACCCGCGTATCGCAGCGAGAAGTAGTGTGTTAAAAAGCTAGAAAAGAAAAGGGAACATTTTAAAAATAACGTAACATGACTGTCAATATACAGTATTTGTTTTGTGAGTGTTACTGAGTGTTGCTGTCATCAAGGATTTGATTATCATTATTTCTTTCAATCAGGTTCGTATTTGTAGGATGTGTTGTGTTCAAGTTACATTCCGTGTTTGTCAATCGTTGTAAAGATGACAGGTTTCATTCATCGATTCGTTTCTTACTGCATCAATAAACAGCTCGTCTTCTTCTTTATCTGAGACCTGACACACTGCATGCACGGGTTTTTTTTACACTGTCTTCCTTTAGCGGGACATTGACTTTTTCCACCGTGTGCTTTGTTTCCGCAGTAGCTGGATTTATGAATATGCTTGTATCAGACGCTTCATATTTTTTGCTGCCTTTTCAATTGTGTAATTCGGTTTTTGTTCAGCACTCTTTGGAACTGTTGCTTTTATCTGTGCACTGCGTCAGTTCACGTGAGCCACTCGGTGTACATGCATCGAAGGTTCCCAGCTGTGCTGGTGCCATCTCGTGCTATGTCCATGGCTGTATTTAATGTTACCTTAGTCCTGGCACTTAAAACTTTCTCGCAGTTTCGCTGAGTTTGTGTCAAACACCACCCTGACCATCTCATCTTCCTCTCCATAAGCACAGTCCTTCACCCGTGAATATTTAGTGGGAGTTTGCTATTGGATTGCCGCTGACGGACGGCCTTATATGGGCAGGCACTAAATTACAAACGCCAGCGCAGCCTGTCTATGAACTTAATTTAAAGTGTAGGTTTACATCGTGCTTTGTTTCCGAAGTAGCAGAACTCATGAACATGGTTGTATATGTCACTCGCTCGCTTCTTATTGTTTCGCTGCCTTCTCAATTATATAATGCATGTTTTCTTCAGCGCTTTTTGAGGTCTTCCTGGTTTTCTATGTACTGCGTGATTACGTGGGAGGCGTGATGATGTCACACGAAACTCCGCCCCACGTTCAAGCTCATCTCCATTACAGTAAATGGAGAAAAACAGCTTCCAGTTATGACCATTACGCGTAGAATTTCGATATAAAACCTGCCCAACTTTTGTAAGGAAGCTGTAAGGAATGAACCTGCCAAATTTCAGCCTTCCACCTACACGGAAGTTGGAGAATTAGTGATGTGTCAGTGAGTGAGTGAGTGAGTCAGTGAGGGCTTTGCCGTTTATTAGTATATATATATATATATATATATATATCACACATATATACATATACATATATATACACACACACATAGATATAAATACATATATACATGTATGTATGATTGAAAGAAATAATGATAATCAAATCCTTGATGACAGCAACACTCATAACAGTCACAAAACAATTACATTGACAATCGTGTTACGTTATTATTAAAATGTTCCCTTTTCTTTTTCATAACTTCTTTAACACACTACTTCTCCACTGCGAAGCACAGCTATTTTGAGAGATAGAGATAGAGATATATATATATATATATATATATATATATATATATATATATATATATATATATATAAGTACAGGCCAAAGGTTTGGACACACCTCCTCATTCAATGTGTTTCCTTTATTTTCATGACCATTTCCAGCACTCCATCACTCTCCTTCTTGGTCAAATAGCCCTTACACAGCCTGGAGGTGTGTTTGGGGTCATTGTCCTGTTGAAAAATAAATGATCGTCCAACTAACCTGACTTCTGCACAACACAACTGCTGGTCCCAACCCCATTGATAAAGCAAGAAATTCCACTAAATAACCCTGATAAGGCACACCTGCGAGGTGAAAACCATTTCAGGTGACTACTACCTGTTGAAGCTCATCGATAGAATGCCAAGAGAGCCATAGAAGGTCCATAACCCATCAGCAGGACCAGTATCTGCTCCTTTGGAAACAGCAGAACAGGATGAGCACTGCCAGAGCCCTACAAAATGACCTCCAGCAGGCCACTGGTGTGAATGTCCCTGACCAAACAACCAGAAAGACTTCATGAGGGTGACCCAAGGGCCCCATGTCCTCTAATGGGCCCTGAGCTCACTGTCCAGCAGCATGCAGCTCGATTGGCATTCGCCATAGAATACCAGAATTGGCAGATGCACCACTGGTGCCCTGTGCTTATATATAATATATATATATATATATATATATCTCCAAAACGTCAAATGTTACTCCTTAACAATCTCTAGGTGATGTCTGCTGAACAAACAAATATCACTAACTAAGCGGAGGCAGGGCTAGCACGCATGTGTGTGAGAGAGTGAGTGAGGAGAGCCACGAAGACCAAAAACATATCTATCATTCTAATCCTGCAGGTGTATTATACACTGCTCCAAAAAAAATAAAGGAACCCAATCATAACCTCATGCGGGCACGTGCACCTCCTATCTTGCCTTGTCAGCTCTGTTCTCCCAACCCCACCTGTGGCCACCAATCAGCCCTTTCAACCCGTGCTGCAGCCCTCCGTTCTCCTAACCCTGGTGTGCAAGTGAGTGAGTGAGGAGGGCCCCTAAGGGCTCATTTATACTTCACGCGACGCGACGCATGCTGCAGCGGACGCTCCTGCTACGCAAGCGTTGTAGTGTTTATACTTGCGCGCGTTCTTTACGTAAATCTGGAGGAGTCCACCAGGTGGCAGTGCGGTGAGAACAGGTTCGGCTTCTCTGTGTTGTGAATTGCCTAGAACACCTATTAAATTCCGATAACACCTTACCGCAATATCTCTGAAAAGGATGTTTATTGATTAAATCCATAAATCCAGGGATGTATGTGTCCATTCCAGGAAGCATTGGGCACGAGTGAGAAACAGTCCCTTGACGAGGCCTCAGCTCATCGCAAGGTGAATACAAGCACACACATAAACGTCATTTTAGCGACACCAAATCCCAAAATCTGCATATCTTTGGAAGGAAACCGGAGCACAGTGTGGAATACCAGCAACATAACTCCCTGCGAGACAGCAGTGCTATCGCTGTGTGTATGTGTGTATTTATTAACAGTATTCATTATTTAAACGAAATTATATGTAAAATGTAACATACACATTTTAATGCATTTCATCATGAAAGTGATATCAAGTATAAATCTAAAGATTCTAAATGTGCAGAGAGTTGGAATATCAGACATTTAATGTGTTCTGTTTGGCGATCTATTGCTGCTTTCCGCTCCTGAAGCAAAATGCCGACATACAGATGCATTCGTGGTGCTTTTATATTCAAGCGTCGCATATTCCCGATCGTAATGACACGATACATTTTAAAAGTCTCACATACCATCTTTTGTGCCGTCTATTTTTATTGTTTTACTTTACTTGCTGTCAGGTCCAAGAAGCTCGTAGCGATTAAAAACTGGGGTGATGCTTACAACCGTCTGCCTTAATGATAAAGTAAACTACGAGGTTAAAGTGGAAATTTCGAGATTAAAGCCCGAAATTTCCACTTTAATCTAAGGTACACGCGTTTCACCGTGTCCTTTATTTTTTTCTCAGTGGCTCAAATATAACACTATACATTATGTTGCTGTTGTTAAGTTGCAAAAATTAAAAAGTAAAAAAGACATATATAAATGACACGATACATTTTAAAAGTCTCACATACCATCTTTTGTGCTGTCTATTCTTTTTTTGCAACTTCACATCGGCAACATAATGTATAGCACTGTATTTGAGCCATTCATCAAACAGCAAAGCGCGCACATCGATCCCCGAAGGATCTCCATAGAGGTTTGCTGTCACATGTAGATAGTAAACAGAGACTCTGACGTCACGTTCCGACTTTTAGCGCGGTGCGTCCCCCGACTTTTTGTTGGTACTGCAACTGGCGCACGCGTCGTGTTAATTTCTGAGGACCTGCTCAGAGGACGCGTGAAATGAACGCTTAATGTGGCCGAGTTAAATTAAAGGGCGCACCGAATTACACGGTACACCGATAACTTCATAACACCCCAAAGCTCAGTCAGGAAAACTATCAAACAACCACGCTAACTGGATGCGAGTAATGACTATAGTTTAAAATAAATACACGAATAAGTGAGACAGCAATTCACCATGACGCTGCGCTGAAAAGTGGAGATGTATCAGCACCATACATCACCACAGGGCTACGACAGCAGTTTCAGAGTGCAAGTCACATCACAATTTACAATACCATACATTTTATTTTTGTATTGCCCGAAATCACACAAGGAGTGCCACAATCGGCTTGAAACAGGCCCTGCCTTTTGACGCTTTGACTCTCAAAGATAACAAGAAAAAAAAAAAAACTCCCAAATAATAACAAAAGATGGAAGGAACCTTGGGAAAGGCAATTCAGGTAGGTGGGCATGCAATGGGTGTCAAAAAAGTGGGGTCAATACAATACAACACAATTTATTTTTGTATAGCTCAAAACCACACAAGAAGTGCCGCAATGGGCTTTAACAGGCCCTGCCACTTGACAGCCCCCCAGCCTTGACTCTCTAAGAAGACAATAAAAAAACTCCCAAAAAAAACCCCAGTAGGGAAAAAATGGAAGAAACCTTGAGAAAGGCAGTTCAAAGAGAGACCCCTTTACAGGTAGGTTGGGCTTGCAGTGGGTGTCAAAAAGAAGGGGGTAAATACAATATGATACACAGAATAGAACAAATCCACAATACAGTATAAAAATAAAAAGTTTACAAGTACACAGCAGAATTTAACAGTAGATGATATCACATAATATGATTTGGATTTCTTTAGAGTCCTGAAGACCTCGGCCATCAAGCTGCCTCCCCCTATTGGCCATTTCACAGCCGAGACAGCCAATCCGATGAAAGGACCCATCTACCCCACGATTCCTGCGATCCTCCATCAGGGATGACTTTACCTTAGGCAGGCAAAATAACTTGGCATGTGGGCCGTGGCACCAAGTGCTACATTTGAGTACCAAGAAGAGAAACAGAATAGGTGAGGGTTAGTATCAAATTCTAACTATCATGTTACTTATGTTTTAGTGCTAAAGACTAACAACAGAGATGCAGTCTGCACAGTTAATCAGCAGCTCTAGTCAGGGTGTGCTAAACTGAAGTAGTGAGATTTGAAAGCTGAGACTGAAGGGGCATCTCTTATAACAACAGGCAGACCAGCCCACAGTTTAGGTGCCCTGTAACTAAAAGTTTGACCTCCCGCTGTTATTAATCCTTGGAATTATAAGCAGACCGGCATCTTGAGATCTTAACGTGTCCTCTGGTGTATAAGTCATGGTAAGTTCAGATAAGTAAGCCAGACCTCGGCCATTTAATGCTTAATATGTTAAAAGGAGGATTTTGAAATCTTCCCTAAACTTAACCGGGAGCCAGTGTAAGGATCTAAGAACTGGAGTTATGTTTTCGTATTTTCTTGTTCTTGTAATAATTCTTGCAGCAGCATATTGGATTAACTGGAGGCTGTATAAAGAACAGTTTGAACAGCCAGTGAACACCGCATTGCAGTAGTCAATCCTACTAGAGATAAATGCAGGAATTAATTTCTCAGAATCCTGTTTATTCAGAAAGAGCCTTCACTTCCCAACATTTGTAAGATGAAAAAAAAAAAAAAACATGATTTGGACAACTTTGTAATATGCGCTTTAAATGACATGCTAGAGTCAGAGAGAACTCCGAGATTGCGGGCTGATTCAGTAAAATTAATGGTCATTCCAACCGAGTTAAATGATGGCAAAATATTGTTGCGATCAGTGCCATTCCCTCCAACAATTAACATCTCTGTTTTATCGGTGTTTAAAGACAAATCGTTCTCATCCATCCTCTCCTTTAATTCACTAACACAACTAATTAAAGACAACATCGGAGAAACTTCATTTGATCTAAAGGAAAGGTAGAACTGGGTGTCATCTGCATTCGAGTGAAAATTAACATGATGCACAATACAATGCACAGAACACAGAAATCCACAATACAATACAATAGTAACAGTACAAGTGCAGAGCAAAATGTAAGAGTAAATGAGATCATATTATAGGATTCTGATTTGAATCCCCACATGTCTGGACCAGCAATTTGGTAATAAACGTTTATTCATTGTCACAAATCAAAAACTGACACACAAACCACACCAAACCCTAACTTTGATCAATTATCCTACTCTACAACCATAACCACCCCTAACCTTAACTTCCGTTCTATAACTGCTGCTGTGGACCTGCGGTGACATTTGGTGCTCTGGCTCTGCAGTTGGATATTAGGAGGAAAATATATAGTGTTATGGTAATCATATTCACCTTGTGCTTCACATGTGTGTACGTACTTTACACGTGAAAGGCTGTCCAAACTGTCAGCATGTGCCAAACTTTGATTGGGTGTTTACAACATAGAAGGAAAAAAAAAAAAGGTTATATATTTTTATTATATTTTGCTCAATCCCAACAAGATGAATTCAGATGTAGGAGGCATTATAATAAAAAGACATATCCTCTTGCCTTACACCTCACTTTTATAACAGTTGTTCACAGCATAGTGCTAAATTGGTATTACAGCCTGGGAAAGGAAGACTGAGCCAATGCCTCAGGCTATTAATAACTTTATGGATGGACATCTGGGACAACAATTTGGTTTACAGCTTGGGAAAGGAGGACATGGGGTAATATCAAAAAACTTTATTATCTGGGAAAAGATAGATTAAAGAGTTTGAACAAAATTCAACAATCATATTGACAGCCAGCCACTCAGATGCATGCAACAATCATGTGTTGTGAAACCACGGCATGAGATTTTATAATAAATATGCCTCATTTTGAAAGCAACGTCAGAAGGAGGAGAGAAACAGCGACGATGGAAGAGCGACATCAGAGAAGAAAACAAAGACACGTATGACCAGTTTTGATCCGATTGTCGGTTAACAGCATTTTCATGAACATCGATTGCTAAATCAAACGCCGCCCTGGGACATTCATCCTTGTCATCTGTAACTTTTTCTTAAGCTTTTTCTAAAGACTATATATACATCCAGACATTTCTGTCAGTCTTATTTTCTATTATTATTTGTTCCACTGGTATTATTATTCCTGTAATAAATACCATGCTGCTTTTAACTTTCTATGCTTTGCCTTTATGTCTAGAGTGACTGAAGTAATAAGTTAGATTTCTCTGAGCACCTAGTGCAGCTAGAGGTTTGCCATATGCTCCATGCTGCAAGGTTTATTAAGGCTGAGGGTGTGAGCTACACCCAACAGTAGGGAACAGGACATAAAGTAAGGCATTCTTGGATGATAAATGCCCTATAGACAAGGGTGCGGAGCCTTTGTATGTTTAAATGTATTCTTGTAGATCAAAAGTGATATTTAGGTCTGAGATATCAACACATCATACATTGTTTATGTTGATAATAAATAAGTCTCCTGAAGTGCTGAAAGAGAGTGGTAGGCTGCGTTATTCCTAAAGCACTTGTGTGGTTTAAAGTGCTAAAGGTTAATCAGCGTGTGTGTGTCATTCATGGGGCTCTGTTGAGTTTCTGTGTGCATGTGTATGTTAATCTTAAAAGTGCAACAGTAGACCAACCCGATAACAAACTTGACGAGTACACTTAGCCTTGAGGGAAAACAGGTGAAGGGTAAGTAGAGAGAAAAACTATGATACACCACTTCTGGACTTTTTTTCATTATTTCACTTTGGAGTTAGGTCTATAACATAATAATAATAATAATAATAATAATTCATTTAAATCTTAAAAACCTACTCTATGGACAGCAGAAGAATCACATTTTCAGGACTTCCCTTTAGTAGTGAAAAGGTGGTGGCACTTCTGTATCTTTTTAAATATTAATATGCTTTACTTGGGGATCAGAAGAATAAAGCACAGCACAAAACAAACCTGTTTTTAAGGGAACAAAACTAATTTTGGAAGGGATATCACATTTTCACAATTCCTCATCAACTGGTAAAATGCTACTCCTCCATTTTGTCAACAGTTTCTCTTTTAACATTTTCAATGACGATCTGTTAGTGTGCAAATGAAAAACTGAGTGAACATAACAAACAAGCGGTGATTCATTGCTATGGTTTACTCTCAGCTGTAAAAACTTTACCCTGTTTCATTTTCTGAATTTTTTTAGGTGCATTATTATTATTATTCTTTTCGGTACAAGAAATTTATTTTTTGAAGCACAGTTTATGAAATGCTAATGCCATTTATAAACCCCTGAAAAATTAACCAAGATGGTAGTGTAAAGTTATGTTGTCACTTAAGCATTAAATTAGAGAAGTAAATGTTCATTATATTAGAATGGGATTAGGAATATATGTTCATTAAATTGAAATGTGTTAGAAGAAGGTATTGTTTATATAGCTAAGCATTCGAGATCTGGGAGGATATGCGAGAGGAAATAAGATTGTTATTGCTTTGATTTGGTGTTAGCAGCTGCAGACAATACAGTGTGTATTTGAAACAGAAATCTGCCTCCATCCAGTTCTTTTTGTTGCCAAAAAGGATTCAATCCAGCTTAGAAGAGAAACCTTGTTACATCTGGTGACCAGCGGCGTGGCAATTCTTTTTTTTTTTTTCTGGAGGATGATTTGCACTGAGGACGGGTTTTTCTGAAAAACTGGTAAGAGGCAATATCATTTTTTCCTGTTCTGTTACCTGGCATGTATGTATCCTCCTTTGTGAATCTCTGTTTAAGACACCTTGTGCTCATTAAGATGTTGTGGTGTTATGGGTCCACAGCTCGCTGAGCAAAGGCCATTTAAATAAATAATCACCGCACTCGCGGCTTCATGAGGGGGCGTAGTAGTCGTAGCAAGCCGCGGGGTGATCTGTGGTGTGGGCTTTTCTCACCTAGTGCACAGGTAGGGGACTGCCCACATCCGTTATTGTTCCCGTGGTTAATGTGCTGCAGCTACTATGGCCCCTCGCTGTATAAAAGAAGCGCGAGTCGGTTGGGAGGAGAGAAAAAAAAAAAGGGAAAGGAAAAGAGGACGGAGGTTGCAGGGAGCGAGGAAGCAAGTCGGTGCGAGAGAGAGACACACAGAGCGTATGGGTGAGTGAGCAAACGAGAGCTCGTGGGCAGCTGCGAGGAAGCTGGGTGTTAGGCCGACACCCAGGCGTTGGAGTTGAAGTCGCTCCCGCTGAGCGATCAGGTAGCGGGAGTGACCAGGGAACGGCGACTGGCCGCAGAAGACCGGAAAGGCAGCGGGAGTTGCGAGGCTTGGAGCTGCAGTCCTTGGTATGGGCGTCCTGGAGACCAAGGAGTCCAAGTCTCTGGTCTGGGAAGAGTGCCCGACCGAAGCCAGGATCGGGAGGTCTCCAGACCGGTGTATGTGAGAGAGTCTCACCTGCTGCATAGTTCTATTGGGAGAAGCAGGTGAGACGTTAACAGAAAAGATGCACCGAGCTTGTTGTTGATTTTTAAAGACTGCTTCCGTAAGAACGTTTTAACCTCGATTTTAAAGGATCGTTTTTTTTTTTTTTGCTATTTTAACCTCCACGTTTTCTTTTATGGATTATTTAATTAACTTGGAATCACTGCACTTTATTGAACACTTTGTTTTTGATCGTCTTTTTAATAAAAGCACTTTGCACATCTTTACCATCCCCTTGCTCAGTTGTTATTGCCTCAACTGTCTAGCTCATCGGTGACATTACCAACGGTGTTGGGTTGAAGGGCTCCCAAGTAGCGATGGGAGCGTGGAGCCAAACCCGCATCATCACAGATGTCCATAGGAGTTGATTCAGCAAACCTGGGGGATATTTTAAGTGACTTCTGGAGAATGACCGAGGCTCAGCTACTGCACAGTTCCCATTTGTTCCCTATTACATTGCCCTCCCCCCCGTTTCTAAAAGTGATGGGTCTGAATCTTTTGCAAGGTGAGCTCGGCCGTTTGAAGTGGCTGTTGCAGCCCTGCACCCTTTGGCTGCTTCTAAGTTACAACCAGTGTTAGCAGCTCTACTTCCCACACATTTAACAGAAACAGCACTTTGGTATTGAGATAGTCTCCTCACAGCTTTACAAGAAGATTACACTGCAGTTTCATCTAAGCTGAAGGAAGTGTTTGGGTTTAAGCAATTCCTGCCTTTCTTTCAGACCTACATTAATGCTCGCCCATGAAAACCTAATGAAAGTTTAGAAGTTTATGGAGCTGAAATAACACGTCTTGTTCTTGAGGCGTTTCCAGATTATGACACTAATGCACAAAATGGTGAGAAATTTCATTGCTGGTTTCGACCCTATGTGTTGCAATCGAAAATAAACGAATGGGTTCCAAAAAATATTGAAGAGGCCCTTACTGTGGCTAGCCGTTGTGAGAGAGCCAGAGAATTACTAAATATGTCCTCTACCTCTGAATCTCAGCCAGCATATTCCTCCCCTAATACTAACTACCACTGCCGATCCATCCGTTTCCAAAAACAGCGACCACCATCTGTGGCGTGCTATGGAACATTGAAGGTGGATTCTTTACAAACACATCTAAACCAGCTACAGCAATCTAATCACCTGCTTGCCAGACAGCTAGGATTTACTTCTGAAGGACATCATCCTCCCCACTTGAAACCCACTCTTGTTACAAGAGAGAGTTTGGATGACTCTCATCAACATCCATTCCATCATTTACCTGACAGACAGCTCCAGCATTACTCTAGGAGTCCACAATGTTTCACAGTTATATACAGGATTATGATGATGAGAAATTTCCAATTAGTCCTTACTCTCGTTCTGTTTCACCAGAACATAAACGACGGCTGGAAGAGCGATACTATGGTAAACAATCAAGCTGTGGCAAGTACAGACACCGCAGTCCTAGCCCAATGATGAGAATGTGAATTTCCCCTTGGGATTAATAAAGTATCTAAGATATAGGGGAGTTAGTCCTACTATCCTAGCAAAACGTCTTAAAAACTTTGCAATGGGTTAAAATATTACATTGTTAACTTGTTGATGTATTGATGTCACATGTGATGAAGACCATGGAGCGGCTGCTGCTTCACCACCTGAGGCCACAGGTCCGTCACGCCCTCGACCCTCTGCAATTCGCATACCAGGAGAAGGTGGGAGCGGAGGATGCCATCATCTATATGCTACACCGATCCCTCTCCCACTTGGACAGAGGCAGTGGTGCTGTAAGAATTATGTTTCTGGACTTCTCTATCGCCTTCAACACCATCCAACCTCTGCTCCTTAGGGACAAGCTGACAGAGATGGGAGTAGATTTACACCTGGTGGCATGGATTGTGGACTATCTTACAGACAGACCTCAGTATGTGCGTCTTGGGAACTGCAGGTCTGACATTGTGGTCAGCAGCACAGGAGCGCCGCTGTGGACTGGACTTTCTCCGGTCCTGTTCAGCCAACATACATCAGACTTCCAATACAACTTGGAGTCCTGCCACGTGCAAAAGTTCGCGGACGACACTGCTATCGTGGGCTGCATCAGGAGTGGGCAGGCGGAGGAGTATAGGAACCAAATCAAGGACTTTGTTAAATGGTGCGACTCAAACCACTTACACCTGAATACCAGCAAAACCAAGGGACTGGTGGTGGATTTTAGGAGGCCCAGGCCCCTCATGGACCCCATGATAACCAGAGGTGACTGTGCAGAGAGTACAGACTGATAAATACCTGGGAGTGCAGCTGGATGATAAGTTGGACTGGACTGCCAATCCTGATGCTCTGTGCAAGAGAGGACAGAGCCGACTATACTTCACTAGAAGGCTGGCGTCCTTCAACATCTCCAATAAGATGCTGCAGATGTTCTATCAGACGGTTGTGGCGAGCGCCCTCGGTGTGCTGGGGAGGCAGCATAAAGAAGAAGGACGCCTCACACCTGAACAAACTGGTGAGGAAGGCAGGCTCTATTGTAGGCACGGAGTTGGACAGTCTGACATCTGTGGCAGACTCCCGTCAATCATGGAGAATCCACTGAACAGGATCATCTCCAGACAGACTGACAGACTGAGGAGATCATTCCTCCCCCACACTTTGACTCTTCAATTCCACCCCCTGGTAAACGTTAACATTATACAAAGTTATTGTCTGTTATACCTGCATTGTTATCACTCTTTATTTTAATATTGTTTTTTTTTATCAGTATGCTGCTGCTAGAGTATGTGAATTTCCCCTTGGGATTAATAAAGTATCTATTTTCTAAATTGTAGATTTACAAGGCTAGAAACGTGGATGTTTCTTTCCCGAGGGAGGGAGTAGTGTCAAGTTATGTTGTCACTTAAGCATTAAATTAGAGAAGTAAATGTTCATTATATTAGAATGGGAATAGGAATATCCCCACATTTAGATTTGCAATGTTCATTTCCTTGTTCATTATAATGAAGGTAGTGTTTATGAAGTCCCATTCGAGATATGTGAGGATATGTGAGAGGAAGTAAGATTGCTATTGCTTTGCTTTGGCCTGACCATGTGCTGGCAGCGGCAGAGAATACAGCGTGTATTTGAAATAGAAATCTGCCTCCATCCAGTTCTCTTTGTTCCCAAAAAGGATTCCATCCATCTTACAAGAGAAACCTTCCTAGAGTAGTATTTTAGAGGTGAAGCGACTTGCAGTCTTAAAGAAGAACATTTTAGCACGAAGGGTTTGACTCCGCCGACAGATTCTTCCCGACGTTTGTTACTTAAACTTGATGCATTCAATAAGCAGAGGGGTTTCTGCTGCAGAGTTAGTAATAAGTCGCTTAATTGACGTGTGTATAAAGAATGTATTTATTTATCCTACAGGGTCAGTTGTACAATTTTTATTTGGTATAAGATGTGCACCGACTGCTGTGATACTTTTGAGATGTAATGCGCCCGCGAATGAACATAAAGCCTCTTGTATCCATTATATGTGACTTTATGTCGCTTTAACGTTTGCGGGGTTTTCATTCAATGAAAAGACAACCGTCGCCAGTTTTAAAGGACATTGCTTTGCGCATTGACGTGACCGTGGAATTCTTAACTAACAGGTTGCATCTCTTATTGTAAAAAACAAACCAGCAAGTGTTCATGTATACTGAACGAAACCCGAGGTGCCCCCCTTTACAGGTTAGTTTTAAAGTTCCTCTTTCTCTCTGCTGGGAACTCGCTATTCGAGTATTGCGAACTGATGCTTTTAAAAGCTCTACACACTCACATAAAGCACCAAGGATGTCGGATTTTCACTTCACTGCCACCAAAACACTCTAAACACGGACCGTTAGCTGGACAGACTTGAGCTCCCAACTCCGTGTCGGTCACCGTTTAAAAATCTAGAAGCCCGTAACGCAATGCCCGCAGATTCAAATACGTACTCGCATCGCAGGTCCGACTCGGTCTTACTTACTGTTTTCTCTTTTGCCTGTTTTATATCCTGAATGAAGTTCAAACTCCGAACACGCGGGACAACTGAGCAGAGGGCGTGCGCGAAGATATATAAAGCAAGGCGCGTCAAAATCCCGTCATCAGCATGCGACAACGGACACGTGATCTAGCCGACTTCGCACGTGGGCCTTCCTGATTTGATATTTTTTCAATGAGACGGAATTATTCGGTTACTTCTTCCTTCTTCTTTCGGTAACTCCCGTTAGGGATTGCCACAGCGGATTATCTTTTTCCATATTCTCCTGTCCTCTGCGTCTTGTTATGTTACACCCATCACCTGCATGTCCTCTTTCTCCATATAATATTCAAAATTCCTACACTCTGTTTACCTTCCTCCTGTCTCCTGACGCGTCTCCTCCTCTTCTTCGGCCAACTTCCGCCAGCACCCGGTTAGCTAACAGTACTGGTGGCAGTCGTTGTTAACCCGGGACTTGGATTGGTGGATGATCCACAGCCAATGTCGAACGTAACCAAGTGCAATACGATCAACGATATGGAGGAGAGGCGAGGGGGATCGATAAATAAGACCAAGTAGTCCGAGATCCGCTTTATTTCATTGAAAATTCCTATTTAATAGTCGAGAAGTCTTTCAGTTTGTAACCTACATGTAATAATAAAAGTACATTTTTATAGCACACCTAATAACAATCATTTTAGGTGACTCAAAGGGGAAAAAATCATAAATCAAAGTTATTTGGTTAAAGTATATTCAAATATACATATTGCAATGCTCTTAAATATACATGGAACATTAAGAGCCACATTATAATACTGTATTCAGCGCCGTTCTTTTAGTTTATTTATCCAAGTATTATGTGTGGCCCTCCAAACATTTAACATTTGGTAATGTGGCCCTCAAGACAAAGACGTTGAAGAAACCTGCTCTAGAGGACATGGGATACCAATTTCTCCAAATCCTTAAAGCTGCTTTAGTTCAGTCGGTTCCTTTAAAAATGTGTAGTGTGTCATTTAGATGTTCTGACCTTTGGTACCCGTCAGAGCTGTGGGCATCACAATCAGAGTACAAGATCCATCCATCCATTATTGTTGAAATACACAGTCCTGAAAAAGTGACGTTTCTTTTTTTTGCTGAGTATATATATATATATACTGCTCACAAAAATTAAAGGAACACTTTTTTATTGGGCCTGGCATGAAATCAATTAAACCTGTCTGATAATTTTCTGGTTGGTTAAGCAGCTGAGGTCATTGTTAATCACTTTCAGCTGTCTTGGTGTTCATGGACTTAACGACAGGTGCACTAAAGTGGCAACAATTAGAAAACCCTCAAAACAGGACTGGTTTTACATGTGGAGGTCATTTCAAGTTTCTCCCTCTTGATCTTTTTTGGCTGGTTTTCCACTCGTGCTAGTTGTGGCTTGAGTAATCATCTCTACTGGCAGTATGAGGCGATTCCTTAACCCTACAGAAGTTGCACAGGTTGTCCAACTTCTCCAGGATGGCACATCCACACGTCCTGCAGCAAGAAGGTTTAATGTGTCTCCCAGCACAATCTCCAGAACATGGAGGAGATTTCTGGAGACTGGCTGTTATTCTCGGAGAGCTGGACAGGGCCGTAGAAGGTCCTCAACCCATCAGCAGGACCGATACCTCCTCCTTTTGCAAGGCGGAACAGGCTGAGCACTGCTCGTGCCCTACAGAATGACCTCCAGAGGGCCACTGGTGTGAATGTCTCTACCCAAACAATCATGAACATACTTCATGAAGATGGCCTGAGGGCCCGACGTCCTGTAGTGGGCCCTGTGCTCACTGCCCAGCACCGTGGAGCTCGACTGGCATTTGCTCAAGAACCAGAATTGGCAAGTCCGCCACTGGCGCCCTGTACTTTTTACAGACGAGAGCAGGTTCACCCTGAGCAGCTGTGATAGATGTGAAAGAGTCTGGAGAAGACAAGGAGAACGATATGCTGCCTGCAATTTCGTTCAACATGACAGGTTTGGTGGTGGGTCAATGATGGTCTGGGGAGGCATATCCATGGAGGGACGCACAGACATCTACTGCGTAGGAAATGGTGCTCTGGCTGCCATAAGGTATCGAGATGAAATCCTTGAACCCATTGTCAGACCCTACGCTGGTGCAGTAGGTCCTGGTTTCCTCCTAATGCACGACAATGCCCGGCCTCATGTGGCAAGAGTATGCAGGCAGTACCTGGAGGATGAAGGAATTGAAACAATTGAATGGCCTTCACGATCCCCTGACTTAAACCCAATAGAACATCTGTGGGACATTATGTTTCGGTCCATTAGGCGCCGCCAGGTTGCTCCTCAGACTGTACAACAGCTCAGGGATGCCCTCATACAGATCTGGGAGGAAATGCCACAAGACACCATCCGTCGTCTCATTAGGAGCATGAACCGACGTTGTCAAGCATGCATACAAGCTCGTGGGGGCCACACAAGATACTGAAAAGCATTTTGAGTAGCAGAAATTAAGTTTTTGAAAAAATGGACTAGCCTGCCACATCTTCATTTCACTCTGATTTTAGGGTGTCTACACAATTGAGCCCTCTGTAGGCAGAAAACTTTTATTTCCATTAAAAGACTTGGCATCCTTTTGTTCCTAAGACATTGCCCTGTCGTTATTTGTATAGATATCCAACTTCATATTGAGATCTGATGTATCTAATATGTTTCTTTAAAGTGTTCCTTTAATTTTTGTGAGTAGTATATTGTATATATGCCTTGTCCAACCCAGTGGTTTGTTAATAAAGTCTTTTTCTTGGTGGCTTTGCAGATCCGTCTGAAGAAAGTGTGACTGCTTCAAGGCACTAAAGTTTTTTTTTCTTACTGGAACAGAAAGTAAACAGTCCTTTTACCATTAGGGGAGCTCATAAGATGAACACATGGTGACTGTCCCTTTTTAGCAGAGGTGCACTTCCCTCTAGGCTTGTACTTTATCCAGTGGTCATTCATGGGAGCCTTCAACAGCTGTTACATCACCTCAGTAGCTACAGCCTGTCCTGGAAGAGTCCATAAAACTTGTCGTAGTAGTAAAAAGGTCTGCTCACATCATGGCATCAAGTTTGAGTAGCTGGACTTACAATCTTTCTTTCTTTAGCTCTTCACTGGAAAAGCAAATGTTTCTTCACCTGCTATTCTCAGGTATGTGCAGCAGATTAAAAGTCATTAGTGCAGTACAGTCTCTGTAAATCTTCGTTTGTGTGTACACCACCTGTTACTTCATTCATAAAACTTTACCACTGAATGGAGAGGCTTTAACCACTAAATTGAGTGGCCAAACTAAACTACTGTACTTGCTAGGCTAACTAAAGAAGGGTGCAAGGTAGAGCAAATACATAACATAAAGCAATTATTTCCCAATCATATGTATCATACAAATGCAGCATTATAAATGACAATTCTAGACCCGCAGTTCAGTCTCATAAGACAACACTAAGAAATAGATTAATACATTTAAACTATGCTAGTGACAATGTGTCTTCAGTAGGATCATATATTACACAAAATTAACACATTGCCTCGGTTATCCAAGTGTCTTAACTTATAACAGGATGTTACATACAATGGTTCTAATGTATAACTGAATAATCCATTTAGCTATAACAACAACAACATTTATTTATATAGCACATTTTCATACAAACAGTAGCTCAAAGTGCTTTACATATTAAAGAATAGAAAAATGAAAGACATAATTATAAAAAATAAATCAACATTAACATCGAATAAGAGTAAGGTTCAATGGCCAGGGGGACAGAAAAAACAAAAAAACTCCAGACGGCTGGAGAAAAAATAAAATCTGTAGGGGTTCCAGACCATGATACCGCCCAGTCCCCTCTGGGCATTCTACCTAACATAAATGAAACAGTCCTCTTTGGATTTAGGGTTCTCACGGAAGGGCTTGAATGATGATGATGGTCACGTAGACTTCTTCCTTTTAATCCGTCCATCATTGTTGGAGCATCATGAAGCTTTGAGTAGGTGGAGGTGGCACCACCACCACAAGAAACCGGAAAAAGCTCAGAAAAAGAGTAGGGGTCAGTACCGATTTTAGAGCCACCATGAATAGTTGTTATGATGAATTGAACATACAGAGTATCAGGATTAAGTTAAATTACGATTAAAATGAAGTTATAAAAAGGCCATGTTAAAGTAATGTGTTTTCAGCAGTGTTTTAAAGTGCTCTACTGTATCAGCCTGGTGAATTCCTATTGGCAGGCTATTCCAGATTTTAGGTGCATAACAGCAGAAGGCCGCCTGCCTCACCACTTCTTTTAAGTTTTGTTCTTGGAATTCTAAGGAGACACTCATTTGAGGATCTGAGGTTACGATTTGGAATATAAGGTGTCAGACATTCCGATATATAAGATGGGGCGAGATTATTTAAGGCTTTATAAACCATAAGCAGAATTTTAAAGTCAATTCTGAATGACACAGGTAACCAGTGTAGTGACATCAAAACTGGAGTAATGTGTTCTGATTTTCTTTTCCTATTTAGGATTCTAGCAGCTGCATTCTGCACTCGTTGCAAGTGATTTATATCTTTTTTGGGTAGTCCTGAGAGGAGTGCGTTACAGCAATCTAGTCGACTGAAAACAAACGCGTGAACTAATTTCTCAGCATCTTTCAGTGATAAAAGAGGTCTAACTTTACTTATGTTCATGCTATGTGCATGATCACTGCGCATTAACTTAATACATTGATGCAATAACAACTCTTCCTAAAATTAATCACTAACAGAGACAAATCAATACATGTATTTCAATTCTAATACAGTTTGTAATTACTGAAGTGATAATAATAATCATTTGTCATACATCAAAATATGTAAACCCTCTATACTGTTTTTCATGAAGACCAAGAGACAGAAATCAGTCTAGTGTTCATTTGTTTGCATTTTTTCATTTAAACATTTAACACTTGCACTAAATCAGCATGCAAGACAATTATTCCAATAGCTGCTGTTCATTAATTTATGATTGATAAATACTGTATTCACTATCCTTCGATTAGATTATTTCTAATTGCTCTGCCCAAACTTGCTATTAAGCTATTTTTTGCAACTTGTATAGAAACATAGTTTGTGTTTTTCATCCGTTGGTCACTGGATTTGCTGAATCTGGAGAAAAAGAACATCTATAGATTTTAATTAAATTTTTATGCTTATAATACTAGTTTTGAAAATGCTTAAACTCTTTGACTGACCATGGTACAAGCTATTCCGAGATTCATCGAGGTCAATACGTCATGGCGTTATTTAAACTCTGCATCTGTTTTGCAGGCTTCAAAGACACAGACCTGGCACAGATTGTGTTATCAATCACCAGTCATGATCACTATTGATATCCACATGTATTACATTTAACTTTGAATATTATTATATGGGACGTCTCCCATTTCTACAGTTTGATTTAACATTCTTAGTCAGCTGACGAACATAGAAAGACAGACTTACAAATGACATAAACACGCATCTGCCACCCCAGACTCTGAATAAAGATAATTTATTCGTCTTTTCTTTTTCTTTTCTAGATTCTAAACTCTGCTTCATGTCCAAGCAGAATTACTTGGCTAAAGCAGAAATTCGTTCACTGGAGAAACAGACAATCAACCTTCACTCCTTTCAGTCATTTCTACACACATTATTTGACAATTACTTCATTCTTTCACATATATTCACATACTCACGTTCTCTTTTACAACAATACTTCATTCACAGAATAAAGTTCTCGATTTCTATTAAACGTGCTATAAACTCACTCGAGGTTGTGCTTTTTTTTATCTATAGGGCTTCACGATGCAACATACGTAAACGCGTCTTTTCCTTCATGCCTCTTATTAATCAAACAACATCTCAGGCCGCAAGCTGATATTACTGAACATGTTAGGAATGTTTCTTACCTCAGTTTCATACGCGCGATTTTCCAGATCATGGAAATTTCGTGGCGAACATCACGGTTCAGCGGCAGCAAGGGCAAAATATTGTCCGTGGCGATTCGTAAATTCAGCGGCAATCAAGAAAAATCCACTCGTGGAGAAATCACGCAGCACAAGTCCACAACAAGAAAGTATTCCCACAAAACTTTACGCGGTCACAGAGAATATCCTGGCTTAACAAGGAAAACATACATGCTTGAACCTTTATCTCGTTTCACTGGGCAAGTGTGCTAACCACTGCGCCACCATACATTCCCTTAAGAGTTCCGAAAATACATAACCTCCATTCATACACAATTGGGCATATGCTACATATCCGCGAGAACTTGTCTCCCTTATTATTTAGTATTATTAAAAGAGCATTTTTCCTTTAAACTTGATGAGGGTTTAAAAGGAAAAATGTTTTGCACGTTTATAGGTTTTAAACAGAGTGGAGACATTCTATTTTGATTTACTTTAAACCAATTAAACATATCATTATCTTTCTTTGTCTTATGAGAAACTGCCTCATGTTTTTAACTTCATACTTATCCAATTAATCCCTTTTTAAAACAAAGTTTGGCCAGTACTTACCAGAAGGTACAAAGGTATGTTTCTCATTGCAAGTTTCATCCCCAAATGTATTGATTCTTTTTCCACTTTGTTGTTAGAGCTCTTTTGCATTTTAGCGCTATATGTGTACACCGTTTTACAAATTCTTTTTAAACATTAGCTTATAACGTAGGTTCGTTATTTAAGCTATATTTAAAAGGCAATTTAATTATTTCTGTGTGTTTAAACACACACCGATTTCTTAAAAGTACCAAAATAGGCGGGGGTTTGCCAAAACCTTTAACCTTTACCCTTGTAGGTAGACTGATAGAAACAGCTGGCGTCTTTCAGACTGCTTGTAACACGTGGACGAAGCTTGTATTTTTGCATTGGGCTGCTTGGATGCCATTAAAGATTTCTACAAATTATTTTAGCGATCGCGGTCGAGACGTTATGGATTCTATCGCTGTTGATTTTATTTCATCTTTAAGTTTTTTTTTTTTTTTCAGCTCTGCTGGATTATTACGCAAACAGCAAGGTAAGTGCATTGCCTGCATGTTTGTCTACCTGCTGCAACTAAGAAGAGGGAGGGCATGTTTTAATTTACTAACATGCTGGAATTCCATGAGGAAAGGAACAAAAGGATATGATCAAGGTGGAGCTTATGATATTATTTATCTGGACTTTCAGAAAATGCTGCTGTTATGGCCCCCCATGACTCTAAAGTGGGCTGATTAAATTTGCCCCTCAGCTCATGCAAAATCAAATGTACTATACTTATAACTTTTGTCAGTTTGTCTTGATTGCACAGTTAACCTCCTCCTCAAATGTCATCAGACGACCAGAGCTTGAGCGTGAATGATGTTACACCAACAGAAGTAGGGAGCATCTTCACAATCTGAGGGAAAACATGTGCTTTTTTGAGTGGTGGGAATAAGCTCCTATATTAATACGGTAACATATATTTGTTTCATTTTTTTTTTAAGCAATGCAAGGTAGTTTAAAAAATATGTATTTAAGAAATGGATTAGTTTACCCATTACTTTTAAAAAAGTAATTGGGCTACATACATTTTATTATCAGTATGCTGCTGCTGGAGTATGTGAATTTCTCCTTGGGATTAATAAAGTATCTATCTATCTATCTATCTATCTATCTATCTATCTATCTATCTATCTATCTATCTATCTATCTATCTATCTATCTATCTATCTAAACGCGCACACGTGCCGGTCCCGGGACATAACAGCGTTTTAAAAACGTTACAGTAATGTGTGCATGCCCATCTGCCATGCATCTCGACATACCACCCATCAAATGAAACTTCAAAGTCTCGTCTTTCCGATGATATAAACCATTTTGACACACAACAACCACAGCACTGACACTAAAGCCTTTTTTACAGAGAAGTACATGCTTTTAAGAGTTGACTGTCCCTCCCTGCAAGTCAAACATCAATATTTCCGAGCAGTATTGATCCCATTGTGTCCGTAAGGCTCCAGCGAATATAATCCAGTAAAACGATTTAGGTCCAAAACACACGATATATTCTCAAAGGGACAAAAACTCCAGAAAACGTTTCATAACTTGAGACCACCTACGTAATTTTTTTTTCATTTATATTGCTCATATCAGACGTAATTTGTTTCTGTCGGCGATAACCATGCTACCACATGAAACACGGAAGTGTTAGCTTCTGATTCACACCTAAGTTGGCCAATTACGACGGGTCTGGGGTTGACTGGCACCTCGTATAGCCAACGAGTGTCACAGACAGCTTGAAGGATGACGTATAGCTCCAAACCCTGGTAGAATCTACCAGTTTGATTGGACACTGTGACTGACACTCAAAACTTACAGCCAATGAGCAGCCGAGCATTTTGATATGTAACTTGCCATACTAACTTGTAAACAAAACGATCGGAGCTGCGTGAAGGTGGCATTTGTGCCAGTCTGCAGAGTTGGTGCGTGGTTGTTTATTGTGATTTCGCCAAGTTTTTTCGCATTTTAAATATGAATAAAAGTAGAAGTTTAAACGTAAATAAACGCTCGATTAAATAATAGATGCATGTATTGCGCTGCGAAAGTATTCAACCGGCCCAGGAGATGTCTAATGGCAGAGAGCGACATGTGACACGCCCTTGTGCTTTCTGCTTGCTAGTGATTGCTGCCATCAAGTGGCACATGGAAAAACGCTGAGCTGTGTTGTAACAGTTTGTAAAAGAAATATATATAGTTTGTGTGCATTTTATAAAAAAAAAAGTAAAAAATAAAAAATATAAATATATTTTTGGCCCATAAGACTTGTATTGACTATTTTTACATAGAAATGTGTATTTTTTATTGTTTTTATTATTTCCATAACTAATAGAGTGACACTGTGTGTAGATATAGATTCCTTTAGGTGTAAGCTTTCAGTAGAGCCCTCATTGATATCTGTGGGTTGAAGCATTCAAAAGTTATTACACTTTTCCATACGTTCCAAAATGTGGATAATGGTCCCTCTAAAAAGCCCCTGGGCATGCCCACATAAAAACTGGTGTAAAAAATGTCATTTTTACAGGTATTCTTTTCAAATTTGAAATGTGAGTAGTCAACAAGTTATTCTGTTGGTACATAGTGTGTTTCTGTCCCCACCTACCTACTGCAGCTTTATTTTCCTTTATTTTCATAAAAAAACTTAGGCGAGAACAAAAAAATTCGTTTTTTTTGTGAGTTCTAATGTGCATAACTTTTGATCAGTCACACCTACAGTGATTCTGACTACTAAGGGTGAAACTAGAGAATGTTACCTTTACAAAGAGACCAAACATGTGTTTATACTCCAGATAGTTCAATAACAGCAATGATTCTAATTTCGAGAGGTCGAATTACAAGCGATTTAGCAAAAATGACCCCGCTTGAGAAGGGCCTAATGTTACTTTTACTGTGCCACACCCCAACACTGCTCATGAAAATTTGAGTAGTTAGGAGAGTTACATTTCAATCCTCCCTTTATTCCTTCTTTCTTCATTTTTCCACGTTACTAATTCAAGGCTTCTCTCTCTGCTTAAATTTCACAACAATGGCTTAGTCTGCTTACTTTCGAACCTTCAGGACAGGAGTGAACCTCACTCGCAAGTCTTGACGGTGACTTGTGCGATGCTGCTGTTTCTGTGTGGATTATCATATGGCTATTGAGGCTGCTGTTGTCCGAGAAACAAATCGACACATTTAAAACAGCCTTGAGATGTTTAGAAAGTCCACTGCTGCTTGAGAATCGTTTGCCACATACACTACAAAAATAAGGCCACTCTCTACAGGTATTCTTAAGCACCCATGGAAATTATTTAAAAGAGAGATTCCTTTACTGGGTGGCACAGTGGCGCAGTGGGTAGCGTTGCTGCCTCGCAGTTAGCTTCCTGGGTCCTCCCTGCGTGGAGTTTGCATGTTCTCCCCATGTCTGTATGGGTTTCTTCTCACAGTTCACAGACATGCAGGTTCGGTGCATTGGCAATTCTAAATTGTCCCAAGTGTGTGCTTGGTGTGTGTGTGCCCTGCCCAGGGTTTGTTCCCTGCCTTGTGCCCAGGGTTGGCTGGGATATAACGGGTCAGATAATGGATGGATGGATTCCTTTACCATATTTAAAGCAACAAAAACTTATTTATTTATCGAATGATAGTGAAGACTGTTGTTATGTTAGAATCTTCTGCCCCATTCATAACGGCATTACAACTTCCCTTACAGTATGAACTTGTTTATGCTGCCAATGATGTCGACCATCAGAAAATCATTTACCACAGTCAGAGCAGTGTTAAAGGTAAACCACAAAGCCAGTCCAGGATGAGAACAATACCTTTATTGACACTCACGGATTGTGTTAACACTTCTTAAATACACTTAAATAGTACATATTTATGCAGCCGTTTTTATAAAGCACAGGTATGTTTGCATCCATTGGAACCGGCTGTGCTATTATTAGTGCAGACTGGAAAAACTGGCATGCAGTCCACGAAACTAGGAAGTGAAATAATTAGTATTGAAGTATTTTGCAGCTATTGTATAATAATAGTGGTCATTATTATTATTATTTTATTTTTTTTTTTTTTGAGATTCCTAGACACCCCAAAGGTAGAATATCTCACAATTTTTACCATAAACACAGAACATCCAGGGCTGAAAGGGTTAACTTTCAACTATAACACACACCCCTTTGTTCCTCTAGAACAATAAAAATCTATTTATTCTAAGTGAAAGATTCAGGTCGGTTTACATTGGCATAAGGCAGTTCAAGTGACAGGGCAACTTATCCAATATCAGGAGGGAAAGTGTTTACCATGATTTTGGCGACAGGTGGAATAAAGACTCTCATAAAAATACATCAGCATAACAGAATAACGATGACAAACATATGCATGAAAAATCTTAGAGGCCGGGTGAGCAACATAATTTACGCCGGCACTCTTTTTGTTCTAACGTGCACTTCTGACTTATACATACTTTTTAGCATTTACCCTACATTACATTCTGCTACACTAGATTGTACTGGTTTTCTTATTTTCTATTTTATTCTCTATATACCTTCACCGTATTGGAGCTATTTTTAGGAAATGTAACAATTTTTTTCACGGTTATGCTGATGATACTCAGGTTTATATTCCCGTCTGCAACTCTGCAATGAATCAACTGCACAGCTCTCTTTCTGAACTAAGATACTGGATGGCTAATAATTTTCTTGATCTGAATCAAAATAAAACAGAGGTGCTTGTAATGGGTCCATCAGCTAAAGCCCAAATTGGTCTTGGTCTTCTCGGCTCTTTCTCTGCCGTTTGCAAACCTCAAGTCGGCAGTCTTGGTGTTATCTTTGACAGTAACCTCTCTTTTGAGAAACACGTTAATTCTGTAGTCAAGAGTTGCTTTTTCCACCTTCGACTATTAGGTAAGATCAGGCCTTTTTTATCTTCTAGGGATCTTGAGAAAGCTACTCATGCTTTTATCTTATCTCACCTTGTTTACAGTGATCCCTCGTTATATCGTGGTTTGACTTTCGCGGCTTCACTCCATCGCGGATTTTAAATGTAAGCATATCTAAATATATATCACGGATCTTTCGCTGGTTCGCGGATTTCTGCAGACAATAGGTCTTTTAATTTATGCTACACGCTTCCTCAGTTTGTTTGCCCAGTTGATTTCATACAAGGGACGCTATTGGCGGATGGCTGAGAAGCTACCCAATCAGAGCACATATTACGTATTAAATAAAACTCCTCAATGATATTCGATATGCTTCTTCTGCTGTGCTTCGCGACATTTAAAAGCTCTAACAGCCCATATTGATTTTTGATTGTTTGCTTTTCTCTCTCTCTGACATTCTCTGCTCCTGACGGAGGGGCTGTTCACACACTGGCCTAGAGGATACGGACACTCCTTTAAAAAATGCTGAAAGACTACCTTCACATTGATCCCTTCATTGCGGCCGCTTTATCGCGATGCTTCACATACTTAAAAGCCCGAACAGCACCGTATTGATTTTTGATCGTTTGCTTTTCTCGCTCTATATCTCTGACATTCTCTGCTCCTGACGGCGCTCCTTTGAAGAGGAAGATATGTTTGCATTCTTTTAATTGTGAGACAGAACTGTCATCTCTGTCTTGTCATGGAGCACAGTTTAAACTTTTGACTAATGGGTGTTCTTTCATGTCTAGAGGGCTCTAATAATGTTAAAAAACGTATTTAGAAGGTTGTAAGCAGGTTTTCTATGCTCTAACTGCAAAAATATTAGATTTTGTGAACGCTGGCCCCGGCACAGACAGATGGACAACATATTTTGCACCCACACACTGTTTATTTACACTATATACAATTCCACAAAAGTCACGTGCACTCACGAACCCCAGTGCTGCTGGCACTGAATCCCCCAAAGTCCAGGGCCCACAGTTTCTGTGCCTTGCTTCCTGGCCGCCTTCTGTCCTCTCTCAAGCTCCGTGCATTACTGCCTCCGACTTCCACCCATGACTGGAGGGAGGCGGCCCCTCTTATGGGAACCCGGATGGGCTCCATCTGCTTCCCGGTAATTAGAGTTAGCCACACCCTGTGTAGGAAGTGCCTGCGCACCCGGAAGCCGTCCGGGTGTCCCCTGTCGTCTTCCCCCCGGCACTTCCTGGTGTGGCGGAAGTGCCGGGCTCCCGGGACAATAAGGCACTGGGGCGTGGCCACGGGTCCCTACAGGGCTGGGCTTCGAAGCCCCCTACCCGAGGCCTCCTGCATAACCAGGGACGGGCGCCCCTCGGTCTGGAGGAGGCACACGCCCTCCTCTGGTCCTCCAAGGCGTCCCAGCCGGGCTCCAGCCCCGGCCAGCGACCACACGGGATAAACCGGCATCGGGGCGCCGCCTGGCAGTGGCCACGGGTCCCTACAGGGCTGGGCTTCCAAGCCCTCTACCTGCGGCCCCCAACAGAACCAGGACGGACGCCCCCTCGCGGTCTGGAGGAGGCACAAGCTGGAGCCCGGCCGGGGACCACAATTTATAAATAAAGAATCCTACTTCGTGGAAATTCATTTATCTGTCTGAAGCAGATTAACCGCGATAAACGAGGGTTTACTCTATAACTGTACGGAGAATATTTATAAACAGTGTGGGAGAGTTTCTAAGGGCCTAAAATATATAAAAATAACCATAGAAACATATGGTTTCTACTTTGCGGATTTTCACCTATCGCGGTGGTCTGGAACACAACTCCCGTGATCAAGGAGGGATTACTGTACAGTAACTCGCTGTATTCTGGGATTAACAAATCCCTGATACGCAGGTTACAGTTGGTCCAGAATGCTGACGCTCGCCTTCTAGTTGGGGCAAGAAAGTCTTATTCTGTATCTTCAATATTAGCTTCTTTACACTGGCTGCCTGTCAGTTTTCGAATTGATTTTAAAATCTCGTTGCTAGTTTTTAAATCTTTACATAGGCTTGCTGCTGCCTATTTATCTGAATTGTGTGTTTTACATCAGCCATCCAGAGTGCTTAGATCTTCTGGTCAGTTGTCTCTTGTTGTCCCTCGTACCGAGTCTAAAACTAAGAGGGGCAGACAGAGTGTTTGCAGCTGCTGCTCCTCGCCTGTGGAACTCTTTACCTCATGTGGAAGAAAACTGAATACATACAGACACCCCCCACCGGAATGTCCCGATTTAAATTAAGCAATTAAAAAACACACAGGCAGGAGAAAGCGTCAATCGTTATTCTTTATCTAAATCTTTGAAGAGGTAACAAGTATCTTACATGTTAGTCACATTGCTACAAAGGAAAAAAAAAAAGGTCCTCAGGCTATATTTATACAATTCATTGATTAGGTCATTTTTCTTTAAAAGGAATTCATTACAAATTCAGAAAGCGTTTAACATGATTGGTTACACCCAGTTGCTAACAGGATAAGGCAGATGTTGATACCTTGATGACCACAACTTGATTGATAGTCCTGTTTGTTAGGATGTACGTGACATTTTGAATGTATATTTTACATTTTTATTCTTGGGAGCTGTGTGAACCTCAAAAAGAACAATGGCCTATATACTATATATATTATGATCCAGCTTCGTTCAAAACAGGAAACATATTTTACCATAGTGAATAAAAATAATAGCGTCAGCTTTTAAGCATGAGCTCAGAAGGATATGAGCCTCAGACACATGCCAGCTGCACACATAGAGCAGGGTTCAAATGTAACTCTTACACTCCTCACATAAAGGAATCGTCAACAATTGAGCTGTTAAAAACGACTTATTTCTATTCACTTACATTCCGTGAGCTTCAGTAATACTGATGGTTTGCTCATTGTGATTATATAACATCTATTTAATATTTATTTTATTTATGTTCATATATTTGACTTCAATTTATGTTATTTGTATGTTTTCTTTTATTCTATTATTGTAAAGCACTTTGGCCACTGCATTCCTATGTTGTTTTAAATGTGCAATATAAATAAACTAGCAAAATACCCACGCTTCGCAGCGGCGAAGTACTGCATTAACATTTTTATTAAGAAGAAAATTAAACCTTTTAAACTGAGGGAAAATATACCAATAATTATTTGTTAAGGATCTCTTTGTATACCACATTGTGAGTTGTAATATGACCAAGCTGTGCGCTGAGCTTACTGTTGAGCATGCAACGTACAGTCGGCCATGTGAACAGTAATCTTGTCTCAAATCTCACAGCTTGGATTCCTGCTGTCATAATCGGTTTGAGTTTCATGGTTTGTTTCAATTACGACAGTATTTGCAGGACTTGTTGTGTTGAAGTGACATTTGGCATCTGTCAAGTGTTGTAAGCACACAACCAGTTTCATGGATAACTTCACATCCAGCTTTTAAGAGTTTAAACATTCATAAACATCAAAGTGTCCACTACTGTACTACTATGTCACCTGTGAATCTAAGATGTTTAAGAGGAATTGGCGGTTGTCGAAAGGTGTAAAATATTTGGCCATTTTGGTACACTTGAAAGCGACAACCGAACAATTTAGCGGCAGCCATCAACTCAAATGCAGATCCATAGGTGAAGGGCTTAAGCATTTCACTCTTCTAGTGCTCCTGTGTAGTCTAATTATCTCCTGTACCATCATCAGTCCACACCTTGAACCTGTCCCAGTCATTCAATACATAAGACACAATGTTCCTCTGGATATCAAGAGTGAGCCTGATATGGCCGTGCAATATTTAACAAAGAGAATGGAAAAGGTAGGTGCCATCTCCGGGCATGGAAACCACTCGGTAAGTGACAGTTCTTTGATCGATGGTGATCATCTCGATAGACATGTTAATAGGGTTACGGTTGGAATGATAAATGAAATGGGTACCTGAACAATGTAAAGAAAGTCTAAAATACCTACACAATAACTATAATCGTAATAAATGAACAATAAAACAGCGGAGAAGCCGTGGATTAAATAAAAAGGCTGTAGTTATCAGCAGGGAGACGTGAATCCCGTGGCGAAGCAAGGAAGGGAATGAAGAGACTGGAGCGATGGACGGTCTTATATAGGCAGGCAGCCAACAACGTGGGAGGCGTTGGGATGGGGACCCAGCGCCGCCTCCTGCGGTGACGAGATGCATGCTATGGACATATATATGTACGTAAGTAGGATTCAGTTAGCGTTGGGAACCCGCGTACCAAATTTCTTGAAGATGGGCCCATAAGTAACAAAGACTGTTGAAAAGTTTAATATGGCGGCTGACAGTGGCATCATACCACTGAAATAAGTAAGTACATTGGTTTCGGTTAGCGCAGGGAAGCCACCTACCAAATTTCGTGAAGATGGGGCCATGAATAAGAAAGTTCAACATGGCGGGCGTTGTTGACCGTTACTGGCGTAGAAATTCGAAATGAAACCTGCTTAACTTTTGTAAGTAAGCTGTAAGGAATGAGCCTGTCAAATGTCAGCCTTCTACCTACACGGGAAGTTGGAGAATTAGTGATGAGTGAGTGAGTCAGTGAGGGCTTTGCCTTTTATTAGTATAGATTGACATTGACAATACTTGTTCTTGTACTAAAATAGCAGCAGGGAATGGATCAAGTGACTTTACTTAAAATGTTTTCTAGGAGTGCTAAAAGGCAAAGGCTAACAGCTAACAAGCACATAAGTCATTTAATGTAAATCAATAAATAATCATATTTAATCAGTAAAAATGAATGTTAACAGCAATACAGCTTCTATTGAGCATGAATTTGCATGTGCCTCAGAAGACCACTATTCCTTGTGAATCGTTTTCCACATTCAGAACAGCCATATGCCTTCTCTCCAGTATGAATCTGGATGTGCTCACGGAGACTGCTGCTCTCTGTAAACCTTTTGCCACATTCAGAACAGCAATATGGCTTAATTCCAGTATGAACCCTCACGTGGCTCTGAAGATTGCTACTGTCCGTGAATCTTTTGCCACATTCAGCACAACCATAAGGCTTTTCTCCAGTGTGGATTCTTTTATGTCTTTGGAGCTTGTAACTGTCATAGAATTGTTTCCCACAATCAGGGCAGCAATGATGTTTTTCTCCTGTGTGAATTCGTTTGTGCTTCTGAAGGTTGCTACTGTCATTGAATCTTTTCCCACATTCAGAACAACCATATGGCTTCTCTCCCGTGTGAATTCTTGTGTGGCTCTGAAGACGGCTACTTTGATTGAATCTTTTTCCACAATCGGCACAGCCATATGGCTTCTCTGCAGTGTGGATTCTCGTATGAATTTGGAGCTTGTAGATATCAGAAAATAGTTTCCCACATTCAGAACAGCAATATGGCTTTTCTCCATTATGCATTCTTGTGTGGGTGTGAAGACGGCTACGGTCAGCAAATCGTTTGCCACATTCAGCACAGCCATAAGGCTTTTCTCCAGTGTGGATTCTTTTATGTTTTTGGAGTCTGTAGCTGTCGTAAAATTGTTTGCCACATTCAGCACAGCAGTGAGGCTTTTCACCCGTGTGAATTCGTTTTTTGTGTTTCTGCAGATGGGTACTCTCTGTAAAACTTTTCCCACATTCTGAACAGCAATAAGGCTTCTCTCCTGTGTGAATTCTTGTGTGGTTCTTTAGACTGCTACTTTTAATGAATCTTTTACCACAATCGGCACAGCCATATGGCTTCTCTCCAGTGTGAATTCTTGTATGTCTTTGGAGATTGTAAATGTCCGAAAATCGTTTGCCACATTCAGAACAGCAAAACAGCTTTGGTGTTGTACAATTTGACTTAAGATCTTTATATTCAGATTTGCTTTTATAAGCTTGTCCACACTCTTGGCCAACACACAAAGCTTCTTGATCTGTATTATGCCTTTGTTGTTTGTCGGTGCTGATGGCTTCTCTTGCAGGAAGAGAACTGGAATGCAAAGAGGATGCTGTCAAATTTGCTGATCCTTTTGTTGGTTTCTTTATCTTCTCCTCCTTTTCCCGTTTGTGTTGCAGTCTGCACTGAGGAGAATTCTCAGTGAATGAAGATGGGGAGAATCCAACATTCTGTAGACAATCTGTAATGATACAATGAGTTTAGTTAACCGTCGAGTTTAGCTGACACTATTACACATCTGGGTCTATAGAGACCCGCCAAACACAGGTATTTTTCAATGTATGTATCTATCTCTGTCCAATCTTTTATTGAAACTTCTCCACTGAACATTTTACTTCTTTTTAAAATGAGTTGTTATACTTTTACTATTTATATATTGTGGAAAAGGGTTGCATGGTGGTGCAGTTTCCTCTGGGTACTCCGGTTTCCTCCCACAGTCCAAAGACATGCAGGTTAGGTGCATTGGTGATTCTAAATTGTCCCTAGTGTGTGCTTGGTATATGTGTGTGTTGCCCTGCGGTGGGCTGGCGCCCTACCCGGCGTTTGTTTCCTGCCATGTGCCCAGTGTTAGCTGGGATTGTCTCCAGCAGACCCCAGTGATCCTGTCGTTAGGATATAGTGGGTTGGATAATGGATGGATGGAAATTGTGGAAAAGGCGATATATCAGTGTAGACCCGACACAGACTGACACCGGAAGTATGCGTAAAAATAAACTTATTTTTCTTCACCTGGGGGCCACGTCTTCCCTGTGTCCCTCTGGCACAACACGGTCCCACACTAAGCACAAACACAAATAAACTCCTTTTCTTTCTTCTCCACCACTCGTCCCTACAAGCATTGTCTCCCTCCTCCTGACTATGGCTCCCGAAGTGGTGGCTGTTGGCTCCTTTTATAGTCCACCCAGAAGTGCTCCAGGTGCTTGATAACCCGTTTCCGGTTGCACTCCTGGGTGAGGCTGAAGAAGCGCCCAGACGGGCTCAGGACCCCCTGCAGCGTCCCCTGGCGGCCACCCTGGATCCCTGCAGGACTGTGGAGAACTCCATCTCCCAGGGTGTCCTATGGGTATCTGAGGTACCACCGTCACCCGGGGGGCTGCCACCAAGCATTCTGGGAGAAGTACTGTGTTTTTCCCATGGCTGTTCCCCCGGACCAAGTACAGAAGGGGCATCCTGACCGGGGCCTGCTACAATATAGTTACACACTTGGCACAATAGTCACAGATCATGGTTACATTTTTATGATTGAAGCAACATGGCACCTGGCACACACTGCAGTAGTCAACTGTTGTGTTTCTTGTCTACTTTTGTCTGTGTACGAATTTGTTACAGGTAATATACTTGCCATACTTCATTTTCATTCTCCTTCTCCTCCTCCAATGAGCCTCTACAATTCCCTGCCTAGAAAATTCATGACCTAAAACATCAGATGCATTGCCATACTCTGTTGTTCATCATTTATCTCCCTGCTGTGTGCCTCTGCGTCTCATCATCTGCTGTCCGTAACAGGGACATACAGTTGTGTTTGAAAGTTTGTGAACCCTTTAGAATTGTCTAGATTTCTGCATAAATATGACCTAAAACATCATCAGATTTTCACTCAAGTCCTAAAAGTAGATAAAGAGAAACCAGTTAAACAAATGAGACAAAAATATTATACTTGGTCATTTATTTATTGAGGAAAATGATCGAATATTACATGTTTGTGAGTGGCAAAAGTATGTGAACCTTTGCTTTCAGTATCTGGTGTGTCCCCCCTTTGCACCAATAACTGTGTCTATCCGTCTTGTTCTTCTTCTTTAACATGAACCTGCAGTGGATATGCCATCTTCAGCGATGGACGCAGCCCAAGAGATTGGTCTTATTCTATTAAATTCACCTTTACTGTGATTATACTCAGTAAGCAGCTGACCAATGGGAATTTCCATCTGGGAGGACAGTCTGGGTTTTCTTTCTTTGCTTGATTTATTTGATACAATTCTGATGCCTTAGAAACCCAATTTAAATGAAACAATAAGACTACCTGAGAATTTCCCCTTGGGATTAATAAAGTATCTGTCTATCTACCTATAACTTCTATTAGTAAATCACAGTAGTTACCACAACTGTTCATGGCTCAAGCCCTATTTGTTGTGGAGTAACCATAGAGAGCTGGGGTTTGGTGGGCACTGACCAACACCAACTGAATTCTGGTAGATCAGTTTAGTTTCCTCTGCTGTCTCAGGGGTCACCATTCTATGGTCAAATCCTGCACCCAGATATTGGCCATACGGACTTCAGTTTCTCTTTGCTTGACTTACTTGATATGATTTTGATGCCTTAGAAACCAAAGTTAAATGAAACCCCAAGTGTCAGAGAGATAAATGATTAAGAGACACGGCTCACATTTCAAGGTGCACCTCCCAGCATGCACGAGAATGCATATCATGGGATGTTGAAACGCGAAAGAGATGCACGTGTACTTCAGTAGTCATTTCTGCGTAGAAAAAAAACATTTGTTTGTGATAACCAAGAGTCAGTAGTGTCCTGAGTTAATAATAAGTGTGCGTTAATGACCAGAGGTGGGTTCATTTGCATCTTACTTGTATTGTATGTTTCTATACGTTAAGATGCAAGTTGTTTAGGTGTACGGTTTAGCATTTATATGTTGGGAATGTGCCTTAGTGTTCTTGACATGCAGCAGTATCCTCTTTAATGAAACCCCTGTGTGCGTCTTCTGGTGAAGTGCGCATGCGTGGGGCCACACGGCACGTGTTCAGTCTTTTCCTGTGCAGAGAGAGAGAGACAGACACACACACGCAGGCGCGCACCAGACAGACAGACAGACAGACAGACAGACGCACGCACGAGACAGACACACGCACGCACACGCATGAGACACACGCGAGGCGCTGCAGACGAGACAGACACACACACACCAGACACACACACACCCACCAGACAGACAGACAGACAGACAGACAGGCCTGAGACAGACAGACAGACAGACAGGCCCGCAAGAGAGAGAGACAGACAGACACACACACACAAAAGACAGACAGACAGACGCACGCACGAGACAGACACACGCGAGAGACACCGCACACACGCGAGAGACGAACACAGCACACAGACAGACACACACACACAAAAGACAGACAGACACTCGCGCACACAAGCGTGCACGCGAGACAGACAGACAGCGCACGCGCGAGATACACACGCGAGACAGACACACATGCACGCACACGAGACAGACAGGCCTGAGAGAGAGACAGACAGACACACACACAGGCCGGCGAGACAGACAGACACACACACACACACACACAAGACAGACAGACAGACACTCGTGCACATGAGACAGACAGACAGACACACTCACACACAGGCCCGCGAGAGAGAGAGACACACACACACACACAGGCGCACGTGTGCATTGTTGCAATGTTACTTTTCTTGATTGTTTATTAAATTACGAATTTTTCAAATGTTTCTTTTTTTTCCCTGTGCTTAAAGCTCATTAAAAAAAAAAAGTTTTTAGCGAGCGGGTTGTAATGTTAGTTTTCTTTGTTGTTCAAGGTTTTCTTAGTGTTATTCAATGTTTTTACATTTAGTTTACTATTCCGCTGTGCATTCAATGGTATAATTAACTATATTTGTGCTTAAAAACTTTAAAAAATATATTTACATACAGTTCATACGGTCTGGAACGGGTTAATTGTATTTACATACAGTCCTATGGGGAAATTACTTCGGTTCACGACCAAATCAGATTAGAACCAGAGTTTTGGAATGGATTATGGTCGTGAGCCGAGGTTCCACTGTATTACTGTCAGATAAAATTACAGGCATTTTACCGAAATACAGTGACGCATATTACAGCCACATACAAGGTCCCTTACCATTTAATATAGACTGTTCATACTAATGTTGATGCACTACTGTTCTAGCGCCCGTTATTGTAACGGGCTTAATGTCTACTTCTTTAATAATACTGCCTTGTGCCCTGTATTGGCTGGGATTGGCTCCTGCAGACCCCCAGGACCCTGTGTTAGGATTTAGTGGGTTAGATAATGACGGACATGACTGACTGAATAGTTTATGGTACTACATCAATGTACTTTACTATAGGTTTGTTAAGACTATTTACTGATACTTTATTGATTTGGATTCCATACTGCCGATAAGCTAGTGCCTAATTTGAGTAATCCTGCCATTTAGTGGAATTTGTGTAATTTACCAATAAGTTTTATGTATTCTTTTTTATTGTAGACCACACATACACTTATATACCTATTCAAATACAGGTGTACATCTTCAAATAAATAAGTCACTTTCATTCTGAGCTGCTGTGTAGAATTCTCTGCATCATTTACCAGTGTCCTGACCGACACCCGGGAGTGAGCACTATAAGTCCTGAACACACTACAGACACAGTGGTCCTTTGGTACAATAAGACTACCTACAGGGTGGTCCAGATCTAATTATGCAGATCCAGATCGTCTGGATGATTTATGCGGGGACGATTCCAGTTCTGCGTGAAGACGATTCCTTCATGACGTCCGTTCGCACACTTCTCGATGGTCCGGGATTTTTCAGGTGATCTTCTATGTAATAAACTTAAGTTATAGCATAATGAAAATTGCATAATTAGATCTGGACCACCCTACATAACTCCTATTAGTAAATGACAGTGGTTAGCACAACTGTTCATGGCTGAAGCCCGATGTGTTGTGGAGTAACCATAGACAGGGGGTGGTTTGGAATTCACTGACCACCACCAACTGAAATCTGTGCAGGTCCGTTTAGTTTTCTCTGCGGTCTCAGATGTTCAGCATTCTGTGGTCAGATCCTGTCCATATGGACTTCACGTTCTCTTTATGACTGCACAAGTCGTCATCAGGAGACTCCAATTCTTCCTTTTCATTCCCAGGAAATGTGCAGGTCAGGTGGACTGAGGGAGGTGGGGAGACTCTAAACTGGCCCAGTGTGGTTGTAAGTTGGG
>NC_053157.1:235446635-235567467 GCF_016835505.1 Polypterus senegalus | reverse complement strand
CGGTCCTCCTGGGAATCCCGGTCGGGCTCCAGCCCCAGCCGGGTACTACACGGGATATTCAGGCACCGGGGCACCGCCTGGCGGTGGCCACGGGCCCGTACAAGGCTGGGCTTCCAAGCCCTTTACCCGAGGCCCCCAACATAACCAGGACGGACGCCCCCTCGCAGTCTGGAGGAGGCACAAGCCCTCCTCCGGTCCTCCTGGGTGTCCCCCGGCCGGAGACCACAATATATAAATCATGTATAACTAGCCGTCCCTGTGGCCCCGCCCACGTATTAGTGAAACAGGACAGTGAGAAGTGCCCCGCCCAGCTCTCTACTTCTGACGTCACTCTCCATCTCCCCACAAATCCCTCCCCCTCCTCCCCTCAGCCTGCAGCCTCTGTCTCAGATTCACGCGAATATGTCTCTCCTGCAAAGAAACGGTGATTCTTAGCGTGATGTGAGAAGTCACAAAATCAATCGGAATGTTCAGGCAAATTATAGGAGAAAAAAAAAAAAAAACAATCTAAATCCATAAAGCAGTTTTCTCGTGAAAAGTGGACAGCCATATATACAGACAGACATTGGATTTTATATACAGTAATCCCTCCTTGATCGCTGAGGTTGCGTTCCAGACCCCCGCGATAGATGAAAATCCGCGAAGTAGAAACCATATGTTTGTATGGTTATTTTTATATATTTTAAGCCCTTATAAACTCTCCCTCCCTCTTAACGTTATTAGAGCCCTCTAGACATGAAATAACACCCTTTAGTCAAACGTTTAAACTGTGCCCCATGACAAGACAGAGATGACAGTTCTTTCTCACAATTAAAAGAATGCAAACATATCTTCTCTTCAAATGAGCGCCATCAGGAGCAGAGAATGTCAGAAGAGCGCTCGCTAAGAAAAGCAAACAATCAAAAAATCAATACGTGCTTTTAAGTATACAGAAGCACCGCGATGAAGCGGCATTTCGTAGAGGTGTGTCCGTGTCCTCTGTGCAAACAGCCCATCTGCTCACACCCCCCCAGTCAGGCAGAGAGAGTGAGAAAGATAGAGAGAAGCAAACAATCTTAAGCACCGCGCAGGAAGCCTATCTTATAGCATTGAGGAGTTTTAGTTAATATGTAATACATGCTCTGATTGGGTAGCTTCTAAGCCATCCGCCAATAGCGTCCCTTGTATGAAATCAACTGGGCAAACAAACTGAGGAAGCAAGTACCATATATTAAAAGACCCATTGTCCGCAGAAATCGGCGCACCAGCGAAAAATCCGTGATATATATTTAGATATGCTTACATTTAAAATCCGCGATAGAGTGAAGCCGCGAAAGTCGAAGCGCGATATAGCGAGGGATTACTGTATACATATTATATCTATCTCTATTATTAAAAAAAAAAAAATCTTGGAAGTAAGACTAGGGAGACGAGACGTGATCTTCTCAGAAGACAATTTGATGTCCAGCAAGAGACACTTTAACATCACGCGAGACAAGACAGTGAGACAACATTTAAAACAAGTTCATGGACATCTAACCTAGCAGTTGTTGGGAGTGCTTTTGGCAGACACACTTCAGGTGCTCCCAGCTCTTAAAACAACGACAAGTGACAAGCAGAACAGGCAGCCCGCCAGCAGATGATCTGACCGCTTCTCCTTAGCGCGAGTTCAGCCACCCCCCCTTCACAACGCAAGCAGCGTTATACGTCCTGCGAGAAAGAGATTTAACCATGCCTGAGGCCAGAAATAAAGGACAAGTACATTTTTTTTTTTTACCCACAAACGTTTTAAAGTAAAAGTGAAAATAATGCATATGTAACAATTCCCATGAAGATAATCTCTTTAAATTGTATATACGGTAAATGAGACCCGGGGTGGGCGAGCAAAGTGAGGTAAACAAGAGTAGCACGCGAGTCGTATTCTAAACAGGTCGTATACCAAGTTGGACTTATTCCAAATCGGACGTATACCGAGGTACTGCTGTGTGTGTGTGTATGTATGTGTGTGTGTATATATATATATATATATATATATATATAATCCTAACGTTTTTATGTCACATTTTTTGTCACACTTTAAATTGGCCTTATTTTAAAACCTACATATATATGTTTGGTGTCATTCTTTTCAGAATTTATTGAACTTTAATGTGATGTTGTTAGGTTTTTCAGATTCTTATTCCGTTTGTAAATTATAAACTAAAATATATCAAGAACTCACGTTCCACGAGACGAGACTTTGTGCCAAGAGATTTAACCAGGCCCGGGGCCGGAAATAATAGACAAAGAGTAGGACAGCCACTGTACAGGCTTTTAAATGCCGCGCGAGATGAAGATCACGTGGCATAGCAGCAGCAAGCCAGCAACTGATCAAGCAAAGGTTTTAAAAAAAAAAAACGATTTGTTTCGCATTGTATCACCGTCTCCTTGGGGTGCATTCAGCCCCCCTCTTCACAACGCGAGCAGCAGAGATGAGAAATGGCTGGCGTGTAGCGGGTTTGTGGGGGTTGGCGAGCAAAGATTTACCCCCTAGTACACTATAAAATAAAGAAATAGTCTGTAAGAGTTGAATTCAAACCCTGGTCTGGTGGGCACCTAAGACAGGGATCTCAGACTCCAGTCCTGGGGGTCCACAATGGCTGCAGGTTTTCATTCTAACCCTTTTCTTAATCAGTGAACTGCTTTTGCTGCTAATTAACTTCTTTTGAATTCATTTTATTTGACATGAAGCCACAGACTCTGACTCCTAAATTGTTTCTCTTTCCTTAATTTGCAGCCAAACAATAATGAGATATAAAATGAGCCAAAACAGGACCAGCAAACTGTGACCATCATACAATATCTGAAAATAAAGAAGGGTGAAGGTCTTTACGTGTTATATAGTGCCTTTACCTATGTTGTATAGTGTCTTTACCCATCATTCTATATCAGGGGTCACCAACTCCAGTACTGGAGGGGTCACCAACTCCAGTACTGGAGGGCTCTGATGGCTGCAGGTTTTCATTCTAACCCTTTTCTTAATCAGTGACCTGTTCTGCAACTAATTAACTTCATTTAAATTCATCTGAATGGACTTGCGCTCTTGAAGACTCTGAGCCAATAATTGTTTCTTTTTCCTTAATTAGCAGCCAAACAATAATGAGATACAAAAAACGAGCCAAAACATGACCAGCAAACTGTGTCCATCATACAATATCTGAAAATAAAAAGGGTGGAGGTCTCAGAAATGCTGATTTGTTCAGGTCCACAAAACATTTTAACTCTTAGAAAAGAGAAAATCAACACTTTCAGAAACGTCTGCTATTGCACAATAAGAGCAGCGACAAGCCATGGCCAAGCCAGCTGACTAGAGCTGCTGATTAACAGTACAGACTGCATCTCTTTTGTTAGTCATTAGCACTATAACATAAGTAACATGATAATTATATTTGAATACTAACCCTCACCTATTCTGTTTCTTTTCTCGGTACCCAAATGTGGCAATTGGTGCCACGGCCCACCTGCCAAGTTGTTTGCCTGCCTATGGTAAAGTCATCCCTGATGGAGGATCATAGGAATCATGGGAAAGAGGGGTCCTTTCACCGGAGCAACGTTTCAGCCGTGGCATGGCCAAATGGGGAGGCAGCTAGATGGATGAGGTCTCCAGGACTCTAAAAATATCCAAACCTAATTATGTCATATCATCTACTGTTAAACCGTACTTCTAAAATTTTTATTATTATGCCGTCTTAAGGAATTGTTCTGTGTATTGTATTGTATTGACCCCCTACTTTTGACACCCACTGCACGCCCAACCTACCTGGAAAGGGGTCTCTCTTTGAACTGCCTTTCCGAGGTTTCTTCCATTTTCCCTACAAGGTTTTTATTGGGAGTTTTTCCTTGTCTTCTCAGAGAGTCAAAGCTGGGGGGCTGTCAAAAGGCAGGGCCTGTTAAAGCCCTTTGCGGCACTTCCTGTGTGATTTTGGGCTATACAAAAATAAACTGTATTGTATTGTATTGTATAATGAATGACACGACTCAGGTGCCCAATGAAGCCAGTGGTTGGAGTTTGAGGCCCAGACGTAGATGGTCTTCTGTCGGCTCACTCACTTCACATTTCATTTCTGTTAAAGGAAAGAAATGAAGCAATTCAGAGGAACAATGAAGAAATTCCAGGAGGGAAAATGTTAAACAACAAGTCAATAAAAATGAAAGGGGAGTTAATTAGCAGTCAAAACAGGTCACTGATTAAGAAAAGGGTTAGAATGATAACCTGCAGCCCTCCAGGACCGGAGTTAGACAGCACTGACCCAACATGTACCGAGTTTCATATTCTTCTGAGCTTATGCTTAAAGGCTGAAACTGTTATTTTATTATCCACTACGGTAAATGCATTTTAGTTATTTTTATATACAGCTTAAGCGAAAATGTTATATTTTAAGGTATAATCATTGTTCTACTGTTCTGCACGGTTGATGGCACATGTAGGAAGCACATGGTTCAGAACATAAAAATGAACGTGCATCCTGTGCACCGAGTGTACTTTTAACCCTCCTGAACCATCATGTACTCTTAAGGACTATCAATCAGCCAAGTGGACGGGGCTAATTGCGGTTATTTAAGGCATTAATGTTTTGTCACGTCCCGCTAGCAACGGGGTGTAACCAATCGTGGTTAAATGTTTCTAGGATTATGCAATACTCCTCTGTCCTTCCACAACTTTGCCTGAAGAAGGGGCCCGAGTTTCCTCAAAAGCTTGCATATTGTAATCTTTTTAGTTTGCCAATACAAGGGTTCATTTTGCTTGACTTCTCACTGATTATGTAATCATTTCCCTGTAACTGTGATCTAATCAATGAAATGTACAAATACTGCGCAGAGGACGCTCTTTTCCTTTGCAACACTTGCTAAAAAAGATATGTTGTGTTGCCTCTTGTGAGATTTAGATAATAATAAAAAGAATGATTGACGCTTTCTCCTGCCTGTGTTTTATCGGTTATCTGTTATTTTTATTTTCTTCCACAAGTCTCTGGAACATTCCTCATCTGCTGTGCCCCTTGGTGCTTTCACGCTGAAAGGGTGCACTGTCGCGTCTACGTTGCTCTACGTCGGTTCCACTGGACAGGACATGTAGATTCAACTTTAAACTGATAAACGTGACGACACTTAGATTTTTAATTGTACCCCAATCTCAGTCAATTGCTGTACAGGAATAATACCACTTTTTTATTGTGCATCCAACAATATTTTTATTCAGTTTTTACTTTATATGAACTGTAAAATACATTAACAATTTAGATACACTTTATCGGAACGATAAAAAAAAAAATCATTCGGAAAGCGGGGCCCAGCGTACCACCGACCGACTCTATAGGACGCAGTGCGGGATCGTGAAGAAGAGCAGGCGGCTGCGCGTGCGTGTGACCGACGGGCGACACTAAACATGCGTGAACTCGCAGGGCGAAACAGCGCTCAAAATGCGCGAGCACAAGCAGATTGATAACACTCACACCTAAGACTGGGCTAAATGAAAAAATGCGCACTTATTTCAAGGGGCACCGATAACTTCATAAAACCCCAAACCCAGTGGTGAAATTCCCACAGTACCGCAACTCGGAGTACGCTGTGAGAGAGCGATTTGAATTGCCAATACCAAAAGAGGGGAAAAAAAGCACACCCCCTAAATGCGAGCGACCCACGCGGTGTCGAACATCTCCTCCATCTAGAAATCCTTCAACGCCGGTGATTTCCAACCAAGCGACTTTATCTTACCTCACGTACTTTGATTTCTTTGTCTGAGAAGTCTGAACACGTGTGATGAATGGAGAGCGGGACTGTAATAACAATAAGGTGTGTGCGGGATCACGTGTCCTTCGTCGCGTGATGATGACGTCATTTGTTTTGCCTTAATTCCTTTTTTTCCTCTAGCACACGGCTTCCGCTCTCCAATGAAGTGTCTTCGCTCTACATAAAATTCAAGCAGAAGTGCTGAAAGGTAAGACACAGTCGGACGTGGCAGGCGAGTACTTGTAGGAAATGCCCGTCGGTGAGGGACAAGGTGGCGCGCTGAGGGGGCTCGGCACCGCGCGGAGAGTTCAAGTGTGGCTAATAAGCGGTTCCTTTTGCTGGCGATTCGGTGGATCGGTCGTTCACGCGTTTATTTCGAACTGTAGTCGTCGCTCGCTTCCCGAACCTGTGCTATGATAACGTTCTGACTCGGAGCTGCGCTGTGCTGAAGATTTCGGAGTCCCATGGAGATCAATGCGTCTTTTCGTTTAGCGCAGGCGCATTGCGCCGTGTTTCCGAACTTCTCGTGCTAGCCCACCGTCTTTATTTTCTCGTATACGAAGTGTAGGGAGAGTATTGTAATTGTCCAAAAGTTCAATGTGGAGATTTTGATGAATCATGACGTTTTAGACCTCCCTCAGTCCGAAAATGCCATTTTTGGAATTATGTCTGTGTGTGTCTATTTAAACGCGATAACTTGAGTACGGTTTTACTCAGATCAAGCAAATTCTGCCTACAAGTATTAGTTACAAAACGTAGATTTCTATCAACTTTTGGGCTATTTCCACTAACCGGAAGTGGTACTTTACCTGAACACACACTCGAGTTTTTTTTTATTCATGATTCAGATTTGTTCAACTTTACTATTACAATAACTGTATTCAAAATATTATTAATTTGATGTGATTTGTTGTTGATGGTTGTCCGTAGTGTTTGCTTGGTGTGTTTGCCCTGCGGTGGGCTGGCGCCCTACCGGGGATTTGTTCCTGCCTTACGCCCCGTGCTGGCTAGGATTGGCTCCAGCAGACCCCCGTGACCCTGTGTTTGGCTATAACGGGTTGGATAATGGATGGATGGTTCTTTAACGTACATTACATTGAAAACATAATCCTTGTCTTGCGGTTTTACTTCACAAATATCCATCCCCTTATCTGAATATACGAGACAGTCGAGAGGAGACCATTCCTGACGTTTTATCATTTGATTTTCCACTCCGTGCCAAACGCCCGCTCTGCTTTTCACTCCATCACAACGCAGTCGTGAAGTCCTCTTTGTGGTTTCGCCAGAGTTTCGTGTTATTGAAGTTTAAATGGGATGCTTAGCATTTGAGATGTGACAGTAAACTTCTGTAAAGGACTGTCGGGGGGCGGGGGGGGGGGAATCCTCTCATGGTACCAACTTGAATTCACTGAACTCCTGAGAGTGGTCCATTCTGTCACAAATGTTGGTAGAAGCCAGCAGTCTGCATGTCGAGAGGCTTGATGTGATACACCTGTGGCCGTGGAAATGATTGAAAAACCAGAATTCAATGATTTGGTGGGGTGTCCCAATACTTTTGGCAATGTAGTATATGTTGGTTATAAATGCGAGGGGCAGTCAAGCTAAAGTTAGGGAATTATTAGAAAGTGGAACGAACCTTCACAAAACTGATGCTGTCCTTTCTCAATGTCGTCTCCAGCTTTCTCGGTGCACTTGTGCCACCTGCCTGGATTCCAGGAGAATGAAAGCTTTTATCTCGTCCTCGCCACCACTTGTGCACCCGAGTTATTGTTGACCACTCCATACTGAGGGGTCCTACAGTCACTAGTGCCAAGTTACCGTGAATTGCTGGAGATCAATGTAAAGCCTGCTTTTCGATCCAAGTGGTGGGGTCTGCTGTCTCAAGGGGTCCTTATGCTGCCAGACAATGAGACAAACACTGATAAGAACACCAAGGCTTGTCTGGAGAAACTGAAGTTTTGTGGTATTGCCACATCCTCCTGATTCGTCAGATTTGGCACCGTTTGATTTCCACCTTTTTAGACCGCTAAAAAAAAAAAAAACAGACATATGGGTGGTCGTCGATTTGAGACAGATGATAACGTGAAGGAAAACGGTGTGCGAGGACGAGACATAACCTTTTATTTGTTGATATTGGGTTGAATTCATCTGAACTGGCCACACAGCCCCACAGTATGATGGGACCTCCACCAAATTTGACAGGAAATAGCAGGTGTTTTTTTTGGACTGCGGTGTTCTTCTTCCGCCATGCAAAGCGCTTTTTGTTATCAACAAATAACTCCATTTCTGTCTCATCGGTCCAAAGCAATTTGTTCCCAAGTGAATCTGGCTTGTCTAAATGAGCATTTGATACAACAAGCGACTCTGTTTGTTTGCTTCTTTCTCATCACTCTGCCATACTGATGTTCTTTGTGCAAATTGTGCTGACTTTTAGAACGATGTACAGATACACCATCTGCAGCGAGATGTTCTTGCAGGTCTTTGGAGGTGATCTATGGTTGTCTGTAACCATTCTCACAATCCTGCTCATATGCCGCTCCTGTATTTTTCTTGGCCTGCCAGAGCTGCTGGGTTTAACATCAACTGTGCCTGTGGCCTTCCATTTCCTTATTCCAGTCCTTACAGTTGATACTGACAGTTTAAACCTCCGAGATGGCTTTTTGTAGCCTTCCCCTAAACCAGGAGACTCAACAATCTTTGTTTTCAGATCTTTGGAGAGTTGCTTTGAGGATCCCATGCTGTCTGTCACTCTTCAGAGGAGAGTCAAAGGGAAGGAAGCACAACTTGCAATTGACCACCTTAAATACCTTTGACCACTCATGATTGGACACTCCTGTCTGTGAAGTTCAAGGCTCAACGAGCTCGTCCAACCAGTTTGGTGTTGTAAGTAATCAGCATTGAGCAGTGACAGCCATTTAAATCAGTACAATGACAAGGGGACCCACATTTGTGCACAGCCAGTTTTTCCACATTTGATTTAATTTCATACAGCTAAGTACTGCTTCACTAAAAACCTTTGTTCAGAAAACACCTCAGGACTCGGATGTTCCTAGGAAATGAAAGACGTACCACTGTTATCTTTATTGTTGAAAGGAGAGTCAATTATTATGCAGGCTGAGAGGGGTTCACAAACCTTTTCATATGACTGTAGGCAGGTCCTTGTCTATTAGGAGCTAACAGGTGGCTTCTTAATGTTTGTAATGGCTGGCATATGTGACTCAGTGCAGGTGTGTGCTGAATGTGTTCCCTGCAGTGTGTTTTTCTGTTGTCGTCACTTTAATTGAGATGTGACTTATTAATACAGCACAGGCCAGATCTCTTTGAAACGGTGGTGTTAGTTTTTGTCAAGCCCAATGTTTGGATCTTTCACTATTGTGTTTCGGCCATCTTGAACTAGACCCATGCTGCCAGTGTGAAATGCTTCAGAGTGATGAATAAGAAAAGGTTTTGAAGCGTTTCCCCTCACCTTCCTAATGGTCTTTTCTCATTCGGCTGGACTTTGTCTTTGTGTCAAGTACTTGTACGCTACAAATCTGTTTCGAGTTTCTTAGGCTGACGTGGAGGGTTTGCAGCATTTCAAAATCTCCCGTAAAAAGCTTAGTCGCTAGTTTTCTGTTTTTGGTAAAAACTGGAAGTCTTCCCTGAAATGTGATCAGGTTATGTCTGATGACTTAATGAAGTAGTTTTATCTTTTTTGTTTTTTTTTTTTGGACAGATAAGAAGGAGCACAAGTTCACATGGCCATGCAATGAGGTGTCTAATGGCTATGCAATGAAGTGTCTAATGGCCATGCAATGAGGTGTCTAATGGCCATGTGAGAAGGGAGTCTCGGGAGAGAAGAGTTTTCCACGGAGGATGGCCGCAGTCAAAAATAACACCAACGGATTGACAGACTTAAAAGAAGAGCACTGTAAGTGGGCTGCACCTGCAGATTTGTGTGTGAAGCTGGAGGACTGTGAGGAAAGAATTTCGGTCTTTAAAGAGGAGGAGGAGAAGGCGGCGGCGGCAGCACCGCCACCCGAGGGAGAGACTGTTGCCGTGAAAGTCGAGGATTCAAAGGATTTCTCGGTTTGCCTTGATCTGCACAAACGTGAAAATGGGAACATCTTCAAGCAGCATATCTGTGAAGAATCTCATTATGGTTTACAGCCCCAACTCACAAACACAAGACAACTGGCAGCCCAGCAGGATTCTCTGGAGTTTGAGGAGACAGTCGGTGAGGGAAATGGGAGAGAAGGAGAAGGGCAGCAGCCATCTGGGAATGCTGAGTTAAGTAAGTAATGTGATTAAATGAAAAAGGAAGTGAAATTGGTCGCATTCATACATTCTGATGTTGCATATGTCTCTTTGATCGAATTTGAAGACAGACCAGCTGCTCAGCTTGCTGCATTTCCCAGTATAAAGCAGTGATTTTTAACAGTGAAGTGCTCCGGTTAGGTCAGGTTGGGGAGCAGGTACTGATACAGCGCATTGTCACACCCACCACACAACCAAACAGCTTGAGATCCTGGATGGGACATCCCCCTGGCAGACACGCGGTCCACTCCCACCTTCTGGAAATGATCCTTTATCTGCCTCAGCCAGGTTTTCAGGGGGCGTTTCCTTTACCTCAACAATGAGGGTCCTGCGAGCTGAATCACCCTCGGGTAATCGTGCCACATGGCCGTAGTGCCGTCGTAACCTTTTTTACTCCCTCCTTTCTTCTTTCCACGGCAGACAGTATTGGACCATACGCCCGTTGTTTCTGAGAAACTCAACCACTTTATTTACTCCCGCAAGCCAAGTACACCCTCTGAGAGAGCGAAAGGAAATAAAAAAGAAACAATTTTTTTTTCTCAAAAAGAGCAAGGCAAACAATTCAAACAAACAAAAGATTTTTAAACAAAGAAATAAACAGAGCTCCACAAGCCCAATACGCGCCTGCTGGAATAAGGACAAAAGTACCCATAACAGCACCCCAGCCTGCAACACATGCTCTCCCAATGATTGGTTCCTACTTAACATTATGTACATACTACATAAACATATTATAACAATTTTTGGGAAATGCAAAGTAAAAATATAACATAGAATACCAAATTAACCCTGTTACACCATAACTGACACTCCCACGAAGCATTACGCACATCCGAATCTGTTCCTCGGACAGTCGCAGTCAGGGCGGCTGATGGGACGGTCCTTACGGATGACACTGCAGTTGTGACCCGCTGGGCTGGCTACTCTGAGCAGTTGTTCAAAGCCGATCCTCCGGCTAGGACGTTGGATATCTCTGGGTCTGCGGTTCTTAAGGCTGATCCTCCAACCACCCAATCTCACTGAGATGGCACAGGTGGTGAACCAGCTGAGGGGGAAGGCTGCAGGGGTCTGAGGTATCTGGTGATAAGGCTGTCCTCCTGGCAATGCAAGCAATCTTTGCTTCCATTTGGGAGACTGGCGTCATCCCAACTGAGTGGGAAATGGGACTTGTCCTTCCTATCTGGAGAGGGAAGGGTGATCACCTGGATTGCAGCAACTACAGGGGGATAACTCTGCTCTTGGTGCCAAGTAAGGTCCTTGCTAGGGTCATCCTCAATAGGATATGTGATCACTTGCTCACCTACCAGTGACCGGAACAGTCTGGTTTTTATGCCGAAGTCGCATCCTGGCACTGAGGGTTTTCATGGAGCGCAAACGTGAATATCGGCAGAGTTTCTTTGCAGCCTTTGTTGAACTTTGTTTGACTCAGTTGATCGAGCTGCCTTGTGGGACATCCTGAGGGATGGCGGGATCCCCTCAAGGTTGCCGGCCTGTACACTGGTACTGTGAGTGCTGTGCAGAGTGGAGGCAGAACCTCTTTGTTTTTCCCAGTTGATTCTGTGGTCTGTCAGCGGTGTATTTTTGCTCCTACTCTGTTCAGTGCTTGTCTGGACTGGGTGTTGGGCAAGGTCGTGGGGTCTAGTGGCTGGGGGGCATCTGTCGGTGAAGAAAGAGTCACTGATTTTGACTTTGCTGACGATGCTGTGATCTTTGAGGAGTCAATGAAAGCTCTGATCGGGGCCTCTCGAGAGACTGAGTGAGGGGTCTGAGTGTCTGGGCTTGCGAGTGTCCTGATAGAAAAACAAAGATCAGGCCTTTAATGACCTCTTGGGCACGGCCATCAGCAGTGTGCCTGTCGGCGGAGAGAGTGTCGACCTTGTTGAGAGGTTTACTTACCTTGGCAGTGACATTTATTTGACTTTGGTGACTCTTCATATAAAGTCTGTAGACGGACTGGGAGAGCATGGGGGGGTCATGAGGTCACTCAGCAAAAGGATGAAGGGCCAAGTCTTCAGAGTCCTGGTGCTTCCTGTTTATGAGATATGGACGCTATCCAGTGACCTGAATGAAGACTGGACTCCTTCATGTGTGTCTCTTCAGAGAATCCTTTGGTCCTGCTTGTTTGACTTTGTGTTGCTCACGGAGTCCCGAATGAGGCACATGACCTGCAGTGTGAGGGAGCGTCGGTTACGGCACTATGGCCATGTGGCACATTTCCCCGAGGGTGATCCAGGTCGCAGGATCCTCATTGTTGGGGACCCGAGTGGCTGGAGCAGGCCCAGCAACATCTGGCTGCGGCAGATAGAGGGTCATTTCTGGAGGGTGGGACTGGACCGCGTGTCTGCCGGGGGGGGTTGCCAACTGGGACCCCAAGTTGTTTTGTCATGTAGTGGGTGCGGCAACGTGCTGTACCAGTGCATGCTCCTCAACTTGACTTGACTTGACGCTCCCTCACAATGCAGGTCATGTGCCTCATATGTGACTCCATGAGCAACACAAAGTCAAACCAGCGGCACCCAAGGATTCACTGAACAGACACAGTACCAATGAAGTCCAGTGTGGTAGTGAAGAACTGCAAGCCAATATTGTTCTTTTTTCATTTTGTTGTTTAATGAAATGCAGGAATGACATCTTGTTCAATATTGTATATTTTCTCAAAAGTGCTACACTTAAGAGAAAACTGAACAAAAAAAAAATGCAAAATTGTTACCTCGGGGTGGAAAAATCTACTGGAGCAGATTTACTAGAATGTTCTGGTGACTCCTTCATTCGGATTGCGTGATTCAGTGTTTAGTTATCATTGTCCTCAGGGTCACGCAATGGCTGGACTGGAATTAAAATTCGGGCCAGGTATCTCATACTCACCCAGGCTGCGCCATATATGTACAAAAATTAAAGCCACGCCATATTAAAAAAATATTTTTACCCCGGCCTAGAAAATCAACCGGTGACGTAAGAGTTCACTCCTGTGTGTGGCCTCCTCGATTCTACTGTCCGTGTCGAGTCCAACAAGAGTCTCCCTCTGTACTGACATGAGCGTAAAGGCCTCGAGGTGCTCCTCGTTCTTCACATGCTTTAGTGTAGAGAAACATCGTTCACAAGGCAATAAGACCTTCTGTGCAATGCCATGGTGGGCAGCAGGCTGTAGAGAGACAGGAGGACATGGCAGCCTATAGAACAGTTTTTGCAAGAAAAACAATTTCTGCTCCTCAACTCCCAGGGGTTATCATCTCATCCCACACAATATACATTTTTATTTTTATCTCACCAATTGGTAGGTGTGCTAAAACCAATATTGTCAGATGGATAGCCCTGTTCGAGCTATAGTAGTAATAATAGTAATCATTGTGGATGCTCGGTGGCACGGTTACCCCTTTACACCCAACGGACAGACACTCAGGACGGCAGGTAAAAGCACCAAGAGGATCTTTTAATAATTCTCTTCTTTAAACGGTGCCCTCTAAGCATCACAGCCACATTAAACAGGCAAGTAATTACAATAATAGACACAATTCTCTCTCTCTTTCTCCTCCACACCACCCAGCAAGCTTTGTCCACCATACACCCCACTCTGTTTGCGTTTTCAGAAGTCCTTGACCCGGAAGTGCTTCTCTTCTTCCTCCTATGTGACTTGCCACACTTCCGGGTCAGATGGAGAATTCAACTTCTTTATTCAGCCCGGAAGTACTTCGGGGCTTCCGTCCTCGGGGATATAAGGGAACCATGACTCTTTCCACGGCACCCAACAGGGCTGAGATACCAAACTCCAAGTCCCAGGATGGCCTGTGGGAATCCGGGGTACCGCTACAATCCAGGGGAGCTTCCATCTAAAGTCTTTCAGAAAGCATTTGATAAGGTGCCACATGAGAGGTTGGGTAACAAACTAAAAGAAGTGGCAGTCCGGGATGTGCTTTTTTGGATGGGGGCAGAACTGGCTCAGACACAGGAAGCTAAACTACAAACACAGCACCCCAAGGCGCTTGTGCTAATCTTTGGAGATTTTAACCATGTGAAGCTGGACAAAACATTACCTGCCTTCTCGCAGTATGTGGATTGTAACATGCAGGGACATAGCAATATTGACCTACTGTACGCAAATGTTAAAGACGCATACAGCGCCACCCCGCTGCCTGCGCTTAGGAAAGCAGATCATAACCTGTTTCTGCTTCAGCCTCACTACAAACCAAGAGTGAGGGCGCTACCTACAACCAGACGCTCATTCAGGAAATGTTCCCCTGAGGCAGAGCAGGCTTTGAGAGACTGGAACTATGGACTGGGATATCCTGCAGGGGTCATATAGTGAGAACATTGAGGAGGTTGTTGACTGCACTACTGACAACATTAACTTCTTTATGGACATTGTAGTTCCAGTAACAACAGTACGCTGCTATGCTAACAACAAGCCATGGATTACAAGTGACATCAATGGCCTTTTGAACCAGTAGGGCTTTTAAAGGCGGTGATCAGCATGAACTCAAGCGTGTGCAGAAGGAACTCAGAGTCCACCTCAGGGCGGCAAAGGAGCCGTACAGGAGAAAACTGGAGCAAAAGTTGCAGAATAACAGCATGAAGGAAGTGTGGGATGGGATTAAGTTTAACTTTTGGATACTGCCTCCCCCCCATCCTTCTCAGGGCATCCCGGCCAGGATGAGCTGCTGGCCGTCTCTTACATCATGATTTTGTTTATGTATGTTAAGCACAAACTGCTTTCCGTATTACAAATGATTACAGGGTAGTAAAATCAGACATCCATACAATCTCACCCCTTCTTAGGACATGCAGGCAGTGTGGTGTTTCATTAGAACTTTGGAACACTCAGGACCAGAACAGGCCATTCAGCCCAACAAAGCTAGCCAGTTCTGTCCACTTATTACTTCCTAAAAAACATCGAGTCGAGTTTTGAAAGTCCCTAATGTCTTACTGTCTACCACACTACTTGGTCGCTTATTCCAAGTGTCTGTCGTTCTTTGTGTAAAGAAAAACATCCTAATGTTTGTGTGAAATTTACAATTCACAAGTTTCCAACTGTGTCCCCGTGTTCTTGATGAACTCATTTTAAAATAACAGTCTCGATCCACTGGACTAGTTCCCTTCCTCATTTTAAACACTTCAATCATGTCACCTCTTAATCTTCTTTTGCTTAAACTATTAGGGCTCAGCTCCTTCTGTCATTCCTCTTCGTTCATCCGCTGTAGCCCCTGAATCAGCCTAGTCGCTCTTCTCTGGACCTTCTCTAGTTCTGCTATGTCCTTTTTGTAGCCTGGAGACCAAAACTGCACCCAGGACTCCAGATGAGGCCTCACCAGTGTCTTGTAAAGCCTGAGCAGAACCTCCTGTGAGGTGTACTGCACACGTCAAGGCGCTATATAACCTGACATTCTGTTAGTCTTCTTAATGGCTTCTGAACACTGTCGGGAAGTCGATAGCTTAGAGTCCACCATGACTCCTAAATCCTTCTCGTGAGGTGGACTCTCGATTTTATGACTGCCCATTGTGTATTCAAAACTCCCATTTTTACTTCCTATGTGTACTTCTTTACATTTACTGACAAGTTTCATCTGCCCAATCCTGTCTGCTGGCCAAGTCCATCTGTGATGATATAACGGATTCACCCTGCTTCGAGCTGCAGCCAGTGATGATCTTAATCCCATCCCACACTTCCTTCATGCTGTTATTCTGCAACTTTTGCTCCAGTTTTCTCCTGTACTGCTCCTTTGCCGCCCTGAGGTAGACTCTGAGTTCCTTCTGCACGCGGTTGAGCTCATGCTGATCACCGCCTTTAAAAGCCCTACTGGTTCAAAAGGCCATTGATGTCACTTGTAACCCATGGCTTGTTGTTAGCATAGCAGCGTACTGTTGTTACTGGAACTACAATGTCCATAAAGAAGTTAATGTTGTCAGTAGTGCAGTCAACAACCTCCTCAATGTTCTCACTATATGACCCCTGCAGGATATCCCAGTCTGTAGTTCCAGTCTCTCAAAGCCTGCTCTGCCTCAGGGGAACATTTCCTGAATGAGCGTCTGGTTGTAGGTAGCGCCCTCACTCTTGGTTTGTATTGAGGCTGAAGCAGAAACAGGTTATGATCTGCTTTCCTAAGCGCAGGCAGCGGGGTGGCGCTGTATGCGTCTTTAACATTTGCGTACAGTAGGTCAATATTGCTATGTCCCTGCATGTTACAATCCACATACTGCGAGAAGGCAGGTAATGTTTTATCCAGCTTCACATGGTTAAAATCTCCAGAGATTAGCACAAGCGCCTTGGGGTGCTGTGTTTGTAGTTTAGCTTCCTTCGTCTGAGCCAGTTCTGCCCCCATCTAAAAAAGCACATCCCGGACTGCCACTTCTTTTAGTTTGTTACCCAACCTCTCATGTGGCACCTTATCAAATGCTTTCTGAAAGTCCAAATAAATATCACGTGCTCCACTTTGATCAAATCCTTGTGTTGTCTCCTTATCGAATCCCAGCCTGTTAGTAAAACACGACCTCCCTCTTCTGAGCCCATCCTTACTGTTCAGTTAAACTCCTGTCCTTGCCATGTGTTGCTCAAACTTCTCCTTAATAATTCCTTCCATTCATTTTCCTGTGATGCATGTTAAGCTTTCTGGCCTATAGTTGCTTGGATCTGCCTGGTCACCCTTTTTATATAATGGGATGATATTTGCCATTTTCCAGTCCTTCAATCCCACTTCTGACCCTAAACAAGTCACTTGACCTGCCTGGGCTCCAATTGGAAAAGCCAACAAAACGTAACCAATTGTATCATAAATGTTTGTAGTACCAGGGTGCTGTGATGGTTGTTTCCTGATTGTTGCCATCGTTTTGACTTTTGCTTTTTATAAATCTTTGCTTATAGTAGTAGGGTGAGGTACTGGCTAGTGTTAGCCATTATGGATTCAATGACAAGTCAAGTAGAATGGGTCCTTTTATTGGCTAACTAAAAAGATTACAAAACGCAAGCTTTCAAGGCAACTCGGGCCCCTTCTTCAGGCAAGATTAGACCCAAAAAAAATTGGGGTTGATGGCCTGTGCCTTCTGGGCACACACAGAACCAGAATCAAACAAATCGGAGCCTATGGGGACCCCGTCTTTTCCCTAACCTAACTAAAGAGATTACAATTTGCAAGCTTTCGAGGCAACTCGGGCCCCTTCTTCAGGCAGCTTGCATATTGCAATCTTTTTAATTAGCCAATTAAAGGGGTCATTTTGCCCGAGTTCTCATTACATCCATACTGGCTAACACAGCACATCATCCTACAGCAATTCCTCCCAATTCTGGCCCTGAGTGGTAGTTCCTGGTCTTTTTTATAGCCTACCCAGAAGTGCTCCAGGTGTTGGATCACCTGTTCCTAATTGCACTTCCGGGCGGGGCTGTAGAGTTGTCCAGGCTGGCACCCCCTGGCGGCCACCCCAGATCCCCACAGGGTTGTGGAGAACTCCATCTCCCATGGAACCCTATGGGAAACTGAGGCACCATCGTCAGCCAGGGAGGCTGCCACCAAGTGTACTGGGGGAGGCACTGAGGAGCCCATGGTTGCTCCCCCAAAACATATGTAGAAGGGGCGTCTCGGCCAGGCATGGGACCCAGTTGCCCATCACATTGGACACCCTTGTCTATGAAGTTCAAGGCTTAACGAGCTCATCCAACCAGTTTGATGTTGTAAGTAATCAGCATTGAGCAGTGACAGGCATTCAAATCAGCAAAATTACAAGGGGACCCACAGTTGTGCACAGCCAGTTTTTCACATTTGATTTAATTTCATACAACTAAATACTGCTTCATGAAAAATCTTTGTTCGGAAAACACTCCAGTGCTCGGATGTTCCTAGGAAATGATAGACATACCACTGTTATCTTTTTTTGTTGAAAGGAGAGTCAATTATTATGCAGGCTGAGAGGGGTTCCCAAACTTTTTCATATGACTAAAAATGCAAAGAATTATTATTATTATTTATTTGATGTGCTACTCCTCTAATTTTATCATTTGTATTTGAATATGCAATTGCAGATTACCAGGACGGAACAGAGAATTTAACCTCAGCCTCTTTGAAGTACATTTGTCTTCCTGCTGCCAGATTAACAGAAGCTGTCCACACTGATCAACAACTGCATAATCCAGATGAAGAGCATTTGCACGCCTGCCGACAGGGTGGAAATACATATGAAATCAAATCTGACTGTAAAAATCACAGGACGAGTCCTACAACACCAAAGCCGTATTGCTGTTCCATATGTGGCAAACGATTCCTCCATAATAGCAACCTTCAATTACACATAAGAATTCACACTGGCGAAAAACCTCATTGCTGCTCTGAATGTGGCAAGCGATTTTCCAACAGTTACAGTCTCCAAAGACACACGAGAATCCACACTGGAGAAAAACCCTATGGCTGTACTGAATGTGGAAAAAGATTTGCTGATAGCAGCCATCTTCAGAAGCACACAAGAATCCATTCTGGAGAAAAGCCGTACTACTGCACTGAATGTGGCAAACGATTTCCCCTTAAGAACAGTCTTCAGACCCACTTAAGAATTCACACAGGAGAGAAGCCATATTGCTGTTCCGATTGTGGAAAACAGTTCTCCTACAGCAGCGTTCTCCAAAAACACAAAAGAATCCACACTGGAGAAAAGCCTTATGGCTGTGCTGAATGTGGCAAACAATTCACTGACAACAGCAACCTTCTGCGTCACATGAGAATTCACTCTGGATGTAAAAGCCAAAATTAGAATAACAATGGTAAATGCACACAAATGTTTGCTAATCTGAATAGAATACAAGTTTTACAAAGTTACTAAGAGAATGGTGTAACCTTTTACCCTATAAGATAACATCTTTATAGAACTTTCTGAGATATATTTGTAATATCAGAATGTTAATTAGTTATGGTCATGGTCTGTCTGCTAGAATGATGGGTTGTGAGATTTTCCTGCAAATAGAAGGATGCCATGGCGTATGGTTTTCTGACCAAATGATTGTATGTCATGTATGTTGTGTGGTCTTTGGCCGGCTTGTTATCCCGGCCAAAACCCCCAGGCCACCAGATGGAACCCTCCCTGCAGTATGGAGGTGCCCCGAAAACCAGCAGGGAGTCATGGACTATGTAGTTTTTATACACGACCCTGCTGGATACCACAGGGGCCACAAGAGGGAGCTGCAGGGAGGACCAAAGAATCATTTGTGCCCTGTAACCTGGAAGTGCGTCATAAGAAGAGCGACAACAGAAGTGACATGCTTCTGGGGTGAAGAAAAAGACTTGTACCTGACCCAGAAGTAATAAAGAATCACATGGACTGGGGATTGGGTACACTTCCGGGTCAGGGTGTATAAAAGGATTGTGGGAGCTCCCAGATGGCAGGCTGAGCTGGGTGGAAGGGTGGCAACGCGTCTGGGAGTGGAGGATTGTATTATTGTAGTTATTGCGTTTGTTAATGAGTATAGTGGTGGAGAGGGTGCTTTGTGCACTATGGCATAAAAATAAAGTCAACTATTGGACTTTTTCCTGGTGTCTGGAGTCTTGGACAGGGGTTCAAGGGAGCGATACTGCCCCCTATCTGTCACAGTTGTGTATGAATGTACACATGCGGTAACAAACAGACACAAAACAGGACCTGTAACTAGTTTGTGTGAACTGTTTTTGCTTTGAATTTTATTAAAACGTTTCAAGTGACGATACTTGGACCGTGGAGTGTTTTTGCACACGTCATACTCATTGACTCATTCTGTGAAGCAAGCTGAGCCTGCAACATTTTTGGAAACCTTTGATAATAGCAGCTACACTTGTAGTCAGAATACTGCCAGCTGAGACATGTAACCAGAAACTTTTTTCATAAAGAAAAAGAGGATTGTGTGCCCCCCCTTTTTTTTTAAGAACATTAGAAATATTTAGATGAGAACAGACCATTCAGCCCTACAAAGCTCACCGATCCTATCCAAAGTAACATCAAGTTGAGTTTTGAAGGACCCTGAAGTCCTACTTTCCACCACACTAGTTGGTCACATATTCCACGTGTCTGTGGTTCTCTGTGTGACGACAAACTTTGTAAAGTTGGTGTGGTTTTTACCCTCAAGTTTCCAACCGTGTCCCCGTGTTCTTGTTGAACTCATTTTAAAGTCACCGTCTCGATCCACTGTGCTAATTCCTTTCATCATTTTAAACACTTCAGTCAGTCAAGTTGGACGGTTGGGAGACAAAGTCAGAGAGGTGAGATTCCATTGGTTTGGACATGTGCAGAGAGAGAGAGAGATGCTGGGTACATTGGGAGAAGGGTGCTAAGGATAGAGCTGACAGGGAAGAGAAGAGGAAGGCCTAAGAGAAGGTTTATGGATGTGGTGAGAGAGGACATGCAGGTGATGGGGGTGACAGCAAGATACAGAGGACAGAATGATATGGAAGAAGATGATTCTCTGTCGCATCCCCTAATGGGAGCAACCGAAAGACGAAGAAGAAGTGAGGTGTCCTCTTAATCACTGTTGCTTAAGCTGAAAGGGATCAACTCCTTTCATATTTTCCTGCTGTCCTGGAATCAGTCGACTTGACTTCTTCCAGCTCTGCTATGTCTTTTTTGTTGTTTTGAGACCAAACCTGCACACGGTTCTCCAGATGAGGTCTCGGCAGTATCAGCAGCCCTAGGACTGGCCTCTGCTGGACACCTCCCTTTACTTCACCCGATTCAGATGAGGTTTCCTTGCACCATCACCCACTGCTTCCTGTGTTTTTAGCCAGTTCGGCAACCATCTACACATCACACCCTTCTTTTAGTTTCATGTGGGATGTTATCACATACAGTACTTTTTCAAAGTCAAAATAAATTATCTCTATAGGAAAGGAACTTGAGAAGGCAGAGTTGCAGTTCGCTGTAGTCACTGTCGTGGTATCGCTTAGAACGCAGGGACTAATCCAACCATTGCAGGAGCATTGCTTTAATGTTGAAATGCCAGAAACACACATGAGGTAGGACAAGAGAACAGGTAGGTTTAAGAAGGTGTGTGTGTGGTTTTAATGAGGCAAGCAACAAAATAAAGCATTGAGTACAGAATGCTCTTTCACTATGCAATACAGAAAATGTCCAATAGATGGCCCTATAGCTACACCCTCTCAACGTAAGGCGTTTGTAATTACAACCTCAATGGGGCAACGTAACAGGTTTATATCCTTATTAATACGCAACATTTCTTAAAGATTTAATGCAATATCCCAATAATTAACAAGCTGTATCTATTAAACAGAGTACAAACATCCCAGGGATGTGCGGTCAGAGCCTCACTTAGCATCATAGAAAGTAAAACAACTAATAATGATAACATAAAATAAATGTGTCCACTGGTCAGTGCTATAACTTTGTGTTCTGTATGATTCCAATAATTTTTGATCATCTTTATAGTCAAAATCGCTGAATTGGCACATTTCCTGTTCCAATACAGGAGAGAAACGCGAGGTGAGGCAACGACAAGTCTCACCTCACCTCGGACTGCTCTCTCTCTCTCTCTCTCTCTCTCTCTCACACTGATGGGGTTGATGCGTGTAATTTGTGCGTGCCTGTCACTGTCTCTCTGTATGTCACCAATATAATTTTGCAGACACGTTTATTATACACCCTGACTTTCCACTGTCTGGCTAATATCTTTACTGAATATGTGTGACATATTTAGTCTCGCTGATCGGACATTAAACCGCAGTGAAAAGGCACAAAGCGAGTGAGGCAGACAGACAGTACCGTGCTGGCCTGAAGGGGGCGCATGTGAGCCCAACAGGTACTTGTTGCTGCTGTTCTTCTACGCAGAGGCGCCGATAAGTTGGCGATATCATAAAATCAAGTGCACAGCAGTGGTCAGTTTATTATTATTATTATTAATCATATTATGTGATATCATCTACTGTTAAATTCTGCTCCGTACTTCTAAAATTTTTATTTTTATACTGTATTGAGGATTTGTTTTGTTCTGTGTATTGCATTGACTTTTCATCAATCAACATTCAAAAAGCACTTCTTAAAATCTCAGCAAAACCGCCCATGCTTTTATTTTACGAGTGATGTATGAGAGACTTATTTTTAGTACACTTTTTAACTTAATATAAGCGTGGCTTTTAAAGGGTATATTTTATATATATATTTCTCTGAGGCAAACTCACTTTCAGTACGTTCTATACATATACAGCACATTCAATATGGTCCATGTGATACGTTACGGGATACACTTTTGAAAGCTGTTGGCATTCTAAGCTTTACTACAAGGCAGATTATAAACTGGGACTAATCTGTAGTCCGAGGGACCAGAAATAATTAGAATATTCTATTTCAATTCAGCGTGTGTGGCGATATAATAGAACCTTCAATAGAATCATATACATAGGCAAACATTTTAGCATAACTAAGAAAATACTTCTATCAGTTTAACACAACTTAAATAACTAACAAATGGCTCTTACAGGGAGGTTCAGAAATGAGAGGGAAAAAATTAATTTGAATGTTTTTGATTTTTATAGCATGGTGTCAGTTCAGATAACCAAAATGAGAAGTAGAGTGGGCCTTGGTGTGAACGTATTAGAGCCGTTTTACAGATTGGTATCTCAAAATTAAGGCCCCCTTTAATTCCTGAGCATTAATAAAACGAGAGTTGGAGCTATAGGGCACACAAGCTCTACTGCAGAGGTGAGAGAAGCCCGACGTGTCTGGGAATTTCAATGGAGGTGGTGAGGCGAGCACTGCACACGACCACTAGGGTGGCTGCTCTCTAATATGGCTGCTTGTTCAAGTCCTGTTTCTATTTTGGATTACTCTGCCTTTTCTGTTTTTTTTTTTTTCTTTTTTGGATCTGTGGTGCCAGTCAGTCTGCCTTAGGATGGAGATGTCCTCACATCTGAGGGAACTGCTTTCAGATATTTCAATACGAAAGAAACGGAAGCCATTGATTTATGTCAAGGTACTGCATCCCACAAAATATGTCAGTGAAAACATAAATTAATGATGAAGAACTGGGATTAATACAAAATGACATTTAACAGCTGGAATAAGAGCAAACCTGGTTTAGCGGATACAGAATTAGTGCATTGATGGTGGCCCGGCGAGTCTGCCTCGAGGTCTGTGGCTCAAGTCGTAACTTTTTAATCTTCTGTCCTGCATTGTTCTTTAATTGTCCACTTGTCTGACTTGTTCCTGCACAATACTTCATCTGTGAGATTTAAATAATCAGTGCACTTCATAAGTACATTGTTAGTCCCGTAAAGTATATGAACATTTTCAGTGAACCAATATTTATACTGTAGCGACATCCGCGTCATGTTCGAAAAAACAGACAGACGTAGTAAAGTCTCAAAAAAGTTTACTTGAACAATCTAGAAAAAAAAAAAAAAAACGCCGGCTTCATAACCCCACCACACAACCTTCTAGCCCAGGGGTGCCCATACGTTTTCGGCTTGCATGCTACTTTTAAAATGTCCAGGTCAAAATGACCTACCTACATTAAAAATTATATATATCATTCGAAATCTGAATCACAATCTAATTGTGGGTGGTTACCTACCAGGTAACGCGTGTGGTTGGTCTGCAAGTCGGCAGACATGCGCTACGGGTGCCCTCTCAGTTGCGAGAAGCAGATCATAGAATGTTACATAGTTAACTGTCAAATAATGTAAAGAGTACGCTACAAGTCCTTCGCCCTATTTTAGGCTCATCAGGCGTACACACTCACTGCACCCCTCATCGGGGATCGAACCTCGGATGTCAGACAAACGCACTTCGATTGTGACATTGTGAGAAAAAAAAAATCCTCTTCCAATTCCACATCAAGCCCATACCCTCCCTAAACATTTTTTTATTTAAATCCCTTCTTTAGTCGATATAAATTGGAAGGCTAACTAGATCACAGCCGGAGTTTTGCAGTAGCTCGCGCGTTTGATCGTGCGTGCGGGATGACCAGTGTGTCAGAAGAGAAGAAATCTCAGACTGGCCTGTATGTCAATCAAGTGGCAAATGGCATAGGCAGGATATATGATAGACTAACGTTTAAAAAAAATTTTTTGAATGCAACGCGATCTACCTGCACTACCTTTGCCATCTACCGGTCGATCACCATCGACGTATTGGGCACCCCTGTTCTAGCCCCTTCTCCATCCTACCTCTCGACCCTCCACCCGTCCCAGGTCTCGTCCCTACTTACTGCATCAATCATACCATCGCTGTACTGCGCCCTACCTCAATCGGACCCAGCAGTAACTTCAAAAAAAAAAAGGCCTTCGACCTGGCTGGGACGCTACAATACTTTACTTCTCAGTAGTGTTAATGAGCAAATTTCGTCAAAGTGTTAATCAATGTGAATCTGCTGCGTTCGCGTTCGTCCTTCATCGTCGAATTGTTTACCCATAATTCCTCTCCCGCCTCGAGATCCACACATAATGTCTCTGGCCTGCAGCAATACCCTTCTCGATTATTCAGCCGGTTGAGGAGAACTTCCCCCCCAAAACACCCCATAATGCTTTGCGAGGAAAGCGCGTCATCCCCCGGAGCTGTAACTGCCAACATTGGGTGGGACCGCCCCCCCGGGAATATAATGCTGATGATTTGCATTACAGACTTATTACTGGTACAACAAATACATAAATAATGCAGGTTCTCAAAATTTTATTTTTATGAAACACATACTGCATAAATAACGAGTTATCTCTGTTTGTCGCAAATGCGCAGGTCAGTCTTCGAGCTCCACGTCATTATGAGAGAAGGAGGAGCATGTGCTATGCATGCGTAATTAGCCACGTGCAGATCAAAAACAAGCCTTGAAGGAACCTGACGTTTAACACGAGAGACTCTATGAAGTTACAATAATAATGAAAGATTTATTACCATTTACAGAGCGACTTCAAAAAACAGAACGAGCCAGCGCGCGGATTCAATCATGACACGCCACTTTGAATTCCCTGCTTTTAAAAGACCTACACCTAATGAGCTCATAATCTTGCATAAAGAAATATCCCACCCTCGATATAATGGATATAATTCCAACGTGTTATCCTGCATGGAGTGATGTGGATCAACTGTTGAGGCTTTTGTTTTGTTGGGGGGCTCTGAGTGGACTGCGATAAATCGGTCACCAGAACTCAAATTTCCAGATGAAGAGAATGCTGTAGGGAGAAAAAGGATATCTGTCAATTTGTCAGAGACAAAATCTAAATAGAACAAAGGCAAAGATGGCACACTTTCAGCACTTTCCTCAAAAAAAACAAAAAAAAACGAATTAGCCACTGATCTGATGAATGTTGGGACAGAAGTCTAAGCACTTATAATCAGCGTACTGGTTTTACTCCATGTTACCCAGCAGATAATGGATTGATGGTGGATTCTTTTGTTAAAGACTCTGGCGGGAATTAAACGACTAAATATAAATATGTCGGGATGGCAAGTCAAGGTAAAAGATGTAATAACATCGATGGCACAGCATAATTCAGACTGAGAAAAAGAAAAAATTAAAAGAAGGCAAGTTAATGGTAGCATCAATTATGATTGAAGGGGCATTACAAGGGCTTTCCGACCAGAGAGGATTAGCAGGTGAATTTGTAGAGGCATCTTCGGGGGCAGAAGCAGTGGAATGGGATGGAGAAATAAAGCCACTAATTATAAAAGATTTAGGTATGGTGGCTAATGGCACAAATATCGCTTTTAAGTTCTTAGTTGATCTTTTAAGGAGGCTAGTGAATACAGATATAAACCCATGACATGTATTTTTAGGAAGCCACTGTGCACTGGAGAGATTCCAAAGGATGGGGAAATGGCAAATAAGATCCCATTATATTAAAAGTTTGACAGGACAGATTCAATCAACTATAGGCCAAAAACTTAACGTGCATCATGGGAAAATTAATGGAAGCAATTATTAAGGATAAGATTGAGCAACAGCTGGCAAGGGCAACGAGTTTACTGAACAGTCAGCATGGGTTCAGAAGAGGTAGGTCGTATTTTACTAACATGTTGGAATTATATGAGGAGGCAACAAAAGGATATGAATAGTGCAGAACACATGGTATTAATTATCAGGACTTTCAGAAAGCATTTGATGAGGTGCTACATGAATGGCTGGGTATCAAACTAACAGAATTGAGAGTTCAGGGTGTGGGGTGTAGATGGGGGCAGAATTGGCTCAGACACAGGAAGCAGAAGGTGATGGTGTGAGAAACCTTATCAGAACTGGGCGATGTTAAGAGAGTGACCAGTAGGGCTCAGTGCTAGGGCTACTGATATTTTTAAAATATAGAAATGATTCAGATAGGAATATAAGTAACAAGCTGGTTAAGTTTGCAGATGATACCAAGATAGGTGCATTCGCAGATCATTTGGAATCCATTATATCACCACAGAAGGACTTGGATAGCATACAGGCTTGGGCAGATTTGTGGCAGGTGAAATTTAATGTCAGTAAATGTAAAGAATTACACATAGGAAGTAAAAATGCTAGGTTTGAATACACAATGGGCGGTCTGAAAATTGAGAGTCCACCTAATGAGAAGGATTTAGGAGTCATAGTGGACTCTAAGCTATCAATGTCCAGTCAGTGTTCAGAAGCCATTAAGAAGGCTAACTGAATGTCAGGTTATATAGCGCCTTGATATGTGGAGTACAAGTCACAGGAGGTTCTGCTCAAGCTTTATAACACACTGGTGAGGCCTCATCTGGAGTCCTGTGTGCAGTTTGGGTCTCCAGACTACAAAAAGGACAAAACAGCACAAGAAAAGGTCCAGAGAGGAGCGACTAGGCTGATTCAGGGGCTACAGAGGATGAGTTATTAGGAATGATTAAAAGAGCTGAGACTTAAGGAGATGAAGAGGAGACCTGACTGAAGTGTTTAAAATTATGAAGGGAATTAGTCCAGTGGATTGAGACGGTGACTTTAAAATGAGTTCATCAAAAACACAGGGACACAGTGGGAAACTTGTGAAAGGGAAATTTCACACAAACTTTAGGAAGTTTTTCTTTACACAGAGAATCATTGAAACTTGGAATAAGTGACCTAGTAGTGTGGTGGACAGGATGACTTTAGGGACTTTCAAAATTCAACTTTATGGGTTTTTTTTTTTTTAGAACTAAGTGGATAGGACTGGTGAGCTTTTTTGGTCTGAACAACCGTGCTTTCGTCTAGATTGTTCCAGTGTTGTAATGTTCTAATTTCTGCAGGGTGATAATGAATGGTTTGGCTTCCAGGTCACCCCTCAGGGATAGAAAGCAAACTGGCTGCAGGCTGGACCGTAATATCCTGGCCGGCTACAAGCTGCTTTTTCCCTCAGTCAGCCTCATAATAACCATAGGATATAGCGGGTACAAACGTCTCTTTATACTCCCTTTAATTCTTTGTCTACTGGTCTTAGATGGTGCAGACTAAATCACTTCCTTTCTGGTCCATAATGGGATCACTTGGTCCACTAATAAATCTTCTGAATTTCTTGTTAAGCCAAAGTCAGGACAGTCTGCGTGGATAGTGGCTGTGGAAGGACAATCTATGCAGGTCCCTTAGAGTTCTTCTGTCCAAGTTTCTCTTGGTAAGCTCTCTCAAGAACACTTCTTTCTTTTCTTGATATGGATGCCAGGAAGTGGAAGGACAGAAAAGATGTCTGCCTCTTCAGCACTGTTCACAATGAAGCAACTGTCCAGCTTTGTGTCAGGGGAAATGTGGGAGCCGCTAAGCCTGGAGCTGTGACAGGCTATAATAACACAATAAGAGTATCAGTCATGCATGTCAGGCACTGATTTTCATACCCTAAAAAAAATAAAAATTACAAAAAAATCTTTTGACATCTGCTCAAGTATTACCTACGTGTGTTCAGTTCAAAAAGTATCATTTACCGCAGGTATGCTAAATCTGCATCAGTACAGCAATGGACATTCAGTGACGTGACAATGGCTGGTGACTCCTTCAGAGTCAGATTTACAAATATGTGAACCCAAAAGAGTACCTTCTTCACTATTCAATTGGCAACATGCACATTAACTACTGGTTATGTTTCTTATCTCATCAGCATTCTTTACACACACATAGCTAAAGTTCATATTTGGCTGAGAAAGAACGTGACATTTAAAGCAGCGAGAGAGACGGCAGAGAGAGTGCAATTGCTCGGCCCCCTCCATGTGTTCAAAATATTTGCCGTTACAATTCCACGATTCACACTCATTCAGTACAAATGAAAGTACTGAGTGGTGTACAGAAAAAAAAGGATGTACATTTTGACCTTTATTGAAATAGTTGGTTGTTTTTAAAAGATTTAATTCTGAAGTTTTAATCAATTTTAATACAGACACGATAACAAGAAAAACAAAAGAATATTTTATTCAAGGTCAATTTTTAGTTTTTAAATATAGGATTGTTTTTTCTTTGTCCGATCCCATTTTTTATAAAATTGAAAACCGATTGCGTTACCTTTAGTCCATGCGCCTATCTTTCTCCACGAAAAACTCCGTTACTTTCTTGTAAAAGTCCTCCTTATTTTCCTATAGTTTTAAAAGTCTTAATCTTCCATGCATTTTGGCAGTCAGTCGGAACAAAAAATAAAGATAAACGGCCCGCTGCAGTGCACTTGACTTTCTGATGTCGCTAACTTATCGGCGCGTCTGCGTAGAAGAACAGCAGCAACGAGCACCTGTTGAGCTCACTTGCGCCTCCTTCAGGCCGGCACGGTACTGTCTGCATCACTGTGAGGGAGAGCGCAGTCCGAGGTGAGGTGAGACTCGTCGCTGCGGCACCTCGCGTTTCTCTCCTGTATTGGAACAGGAAATGCACAAATTCATCGATTTTAACTATTCAAGATGATAAAAATTATTGAAATCATACAGAAAACAAATTTATAGCACCAGAGCCGGGCCCAGACATTTTCACCTGAGGCAGGAGGATAAATATGCACCCTTATGTATATAGTTTTTTTTTTTTTTTTACTAATAAGTATCGAATTCAAAATAAATTTATTTTGTTCTCAAAATAATTTATTATTAATTATTAAATAAAAAAAAAATCACAGAATGCAGTAATAGTACAATAGTAATAGGAAAATAAAATTGCACATATTAAAAACAAAATCACACCAACCTTAACAAAAGAAAAACAAAATAAGTATTACACATGAGATGGATTAGAATATTACAATTTTTTCAGTAATTTAATTTAATTTAATAATAGAGACAACATAATAGGGTGGCACGGTGGCACGGTGGGTAGCGCTGCTGCCTCACAGTAAGGAGACCTAGGTCCACTTCCCAGGTCCTCCCTGCTTGGAGTTTGCATGTTCTCCCTGTGTCTGTGTGGGTTTCCTCCCACAGTCCAAAGACACGCAGGTTAGGTGGATTGGCGATCCTAAATTGTGCTGTGTGTGTGCCCTGCTGTGGGCTGGCGCCCTGCCCAGGGTTTGTTCCTGCCTTGCGCCCTGTGCTGGCTGAAACTGGCTCCAGCAGACCCCTGCATGTGTTAGGATATAGCGGGTTGGATAATAACTGACAAAATAATATCAATAATTCTATAGACAAAACAAAATTTAATATAATTACAATGAATTAAATACATTCCCAATGTAAAATCTTTTTTTTTAAAAGTTTTACTTGTCTTGCTTTTAGTGAAGCAAATTCATCAATTATTTTGTCAATTCCTGTTCGATTGATGAAATTGCCATATTTGACTTCTTGATTGATTTCTTGGGCAAGTGACGATCTTAAATATATTTTGATAATTTTTAGTTTACTAAAGCTTTTTTTTCACCAGAAGCACAGTAAGCGTAGTGTTAGGAATATTCTGAATGCAACTTCTAAATTTGGATAGAACTGAACTAAACATGAATCGTTTTTAAAAGATCTAAACGTGTAGCTGCTTTAAGATCTGGAATTAACTATTGATTTTTGAAACTGTTTATTTCTAATAAGAATTCTACAGAATTTATATTGTTTAGATATTTAAGGGATGAATCAGAAGCTGCTTTTAAAAAATGTTCTGTATCCACCGACTTAAATTTTTCACCTGTTAAAAATTCTAAATCAGGCGAAATCCCATATAGTTTTTCATATATCCATCTAAGTTGTGATATTAAAATATCTATTACACTTTATATCATACGAGGAAACAAGTGTATGCAGCGAGAGAGTTCGATGCAAATTGTCAGTTTGCTTAAGGTATTTGATTAACATTGTAAGATAAATTTGGCTTTTTTCTTTTTTTTATTTGCAATTTATTAATTTTTTATTTTTCATCAGTTTGGCGCCCTTCCCATTGTTCACCCGAGGCAAGTGCCTCGTTTGCCTCACCCTTGCCCCTGCCCTGTAAAGCACAGACCAGTGGACAAATTTATTTTATGTTGTCATTATTATTATTATTTTACTTTTCATGATGATAGGTGAGGTGGCCCCGGGCATCTATATCTGGGGGTATATTCAATCCAAAGAGTGTTGCTCTCTAGGAGAGCCCCGTTTCAAAATTAATTAGGAAATACCAAGGAGAAGAAGAATAATGCCGGGAGAATCAGCAGGATATAGTGGACTGTCGGCACAGCAAGAAATGAGTAGAGTTAAGGGAGAGATTATGAACCGACTGAACAGGGAAATTGAAGACGGCAGTGTTTGACTTCGAGACCTTCGAAACTGCTTTTCATTTCTTCTGGATTTGCATTCAGGCACAATTAAAGAGAGATTAAACATGGAACGCTCATTTTTTGCAGATTACTATAATAATGATGTGACAGCAATTCAATTACATGACGGAATTATTGACTTTGTGATGCTCCTTCCAGCTGGGGGGAATACAGTTCCCCTCTGATCCTGCTCTCCAGTGGTTAGTACAGTTTACAAGGGATGTCTTTCCCACGATTTGCGTTGCGTACAGATACCATCGCTTTTTCAGTCGCAAGTTGTGAAATTTCATTGTCAAAATTGAAATGAATAAAAACTAACCTGAGATCTTCCATGTCACAAGAGCATCTGACCAACCTGGCTTTAATCTGTTTTGAAAAAGAATTCCTCACAGATGATGTAAAAAATGAAGTAGTGCAATTGTTTTCGGAGAGGAGATCTAATTTGGGGTCACAAATTTCAATAAAATATTTATTTCGTATTTAATAAGCCGTTCTTTATCATATTCATATGCCTTCTTTACCGTTCACTTTGACAGAAGGGGGCATACAATCAAAGATTTTGCCGCGGGCATCTTCTAGCCTCTTCACGCTACCGCGCTACGGAGGCCACGAATAAAGAAAACGGAATCCTTTATAAATAATCCTCTCTCTCTGTCCAGTAGATGGCAGTGTTCACCCGATTTCCACAACAACTTTCCTTTGAGTCGCTCTTTGATGACTCGTTGGGTTTCTCTTTGTTTTAATTCCTCTGGCGGGCTGTGCCGACTGTCCTGCGAGACTTCGTGCGTGCGTGCACTTCAGAGTCAAATGGGAGCAGAAGGAGAGAGAAAAAAAGAAGAGAAAGTGCGGTGAAAGGAAGGAGTGACAGTAAGCAACGACGGCATCGAGTCGGGGAAGGAAATATCGGGTGGGAGACGAGAGGAAAGGAAAGTGGAGCAGAGGGCAGAAATCAGGGCAGTGTGGGGAGCGATAAATACACATAGAATGACTTAAAAAGCAGGAGAGCAAAGGGAGAACGACAAAGTCCGCCACTCACTTTTACTTCCACTGCCCTGTTTACGTTCACGCCGGCTGTCTCCCAGTGCTGCCATCCGTCCGTCCATGCTCGCCATTCAGTCCGAGATTAGCATGCAGAGGTATTCACGCTAAAAAAAAAGAACCTTCTACCAAGTAGCGATTACAATAAGAACAGAGCACCGACGAACATGTCACGGGGACGGGGATGGCTTTAACCGGGCGGTTTGGGGGATTATCAAAGTGGAGGGGCGCATGCTCGTAACTTAAAATATTAGGAATTTTTTCTGCTTTGCAATGCATTTCCGAGTGCTTAAAAAATGTTGCGCTTTTATTTAAAATACACAATCAAGACGCCTTGAACTTGCAGTCTGAGTTTGTGGGTCTCTAAAGTGGCGGTGCCTGTAGCGGCTTGACTCCTCTGTAAAAGCTGACGGAGCTGTGGCTGCGACAACAGGCAGGACTTCAATAGCTCCCGTCACTTGAACAGCTTTATTCTGCCGTTTTGTACAGTCAGCGGCGTTACGTTCGTTACGTACGCGTCCTCGTTTAGCTCCAAAAACCCTTTTCGGTACTTGTGTACTAAACGGACGGCAGTCCCATTCTAGTGTTGGGCTCCGTGGGGGTTGCTTAATTTTTGGAGTTTAAATTATTAGACTGACTTACCCAACCATAAATAATAACCTTAAAGTTAATGGGGGTGGAGCATAGTTGCCTATATGTCCCGAATGTTATTCTCCCTTTTGGATGCCTAATATTAAAAACGAAAATCCTATTTGCATCACGATAATAGAAAAGGGTCCGTGCAGTACACAAGTAAATCCTTTTTATATATATACACTTCGTAATCAAGATAGAAAAGTGGCTCATGTTAAACCAACAAATTGAGACAATGATTCCATGTCACCATTAAGTGTCAAATCGAATAGATCGATTGGAATGGTATGCACCAGAAGGTGATGGTAAACGGAAGGCGAAGGACAAAAAAAACACACTTCACGGAAAAGAAAGTGAGAAGCCCAGACGTCAAACTGATTTCCTGCAGTGTGACTTTAAGCTGTCTTGCTTTTTCAAGGTGAGTCTCTCATCTGCAGGGCCGGATTAAGACGAATTTTGGCCTGATCCTGCAGCGCAAAAAAGGCCTATTTTTTCTCGGCATTGTTGCATTTGTATTTGACACTCGCCGTACATGCGCACTCAGACCGACCAAAGAGCCTTAATCGCTTGCCTATATTGAACATGAATAATAAAAATGACGTAGCATCGTAACAACTCGAGATTAACATCAAACTGTGTAACATCAACATTTAATAGCAATTGTCTGAAAAGTGCACTTAATGTAGAAAAGGCTAAACTAGATCAACTTAACCTAGGCATACAGTAATCCCTCCTCGATCGCGGGGGTTGCGTTCCAGAACCCCCCGCGATAGGTGAAAATCCGCGAAGTAGAAACCATATGTTTGTATGATTATTTTTATATATTTTAAGCCCTTAGAAACTCTCCCACACTGTTTATAAATATTCTCCGCACAGTTATACAGTAAACCCTTGTTTATCGCGGTTAATCCGCTCCAGACAGATAAATGAATTTCCACGAAGTAGGATTCTTTATTTATAAATCTAATATTTTCGCAGTTAGAGCATAGAAAACCTGTTTACGACCTTCTAAATACGTTTTTTTAACATTATTAGAGCCCTCTAGACATGAAATAACACCCTTTAGTCAAAAGTTTAAACTGTGCTCCATGACAAGACAGAGATGACAGTTCTTTCTCACAATTAAAAGAATGCAAACATATCTTATCTTCAAAGTGCGCGTAAGGAGCGGAGAATGTCAGAGAGAGAGTAAACAATGAAAAATCAATAGGGCTGTTGCGCTTTTAAGTATGCAAGCACCGCGATAAAGCAGCGGCAATGAAGGGATCAATGCGAAGGTAGCCTTTCAGCATTTTTACAGGAGCGTCCCTATCTTCTAACCAAACAGCCTCTGTGCAAAAGCCCTCTGCTCACATCTCCTCCGTCAAGCGCAGAGAACGTCAGAGAGAGAGAGAGCGCGAGATTAAAGCAAACATTTAAAAAATCAATAAGTGTGCTTTTGGACGCACCTCGATAAAGCGGCATTTCTTAGAGGAGCGTCCGTATCCACTAGGCAAACAGCTCCTGTGCAAGCAGCATCTCTGCTCACACCCCCTCCGTCAGGCGCTGAGAATGTCAGAGAGGGTGAGAGAGAGGCAGAGACAAGCAAACAATCGAGCACCGCGCAGGAGGCATATCTTATAGCATTGAGGAGTTTTAGTTAATATGTAATACGTGCTCTGAATGGGTAGCTTCTAAGCCATCCGCCAATAGCGTCCCTTGTATGAAATCAACTGTGCAAACAAACTGAGGAAGCATGTACCATAAATTAAAAGACCCATTGTCCGCAGAAATCTGCGAATCAGCGAAAAATCCGCAACATACATTTACATATGCTTACATATAAAATCCGCGATAGAGCAAAACCGCGAAAGTCAAAGCGCGATACAGCAAGGGATCACTGTATTGTCACCGTAACTACTGCGCTAGTGCTGCTTACTTATACTGCTGTTTTTCGAGCCTTAGCGAGCGAATTTATCGATCGTGTCAGTGAAGTCAAGGCTGTGCAGCAGCTCAATGCTCATAAGCGCCAGCACGCTTAGCCTTTCCTGCCCCATTGAGGACCGCAGCTCTCCTTTGACTATTCCCATCATTGAGAAGCTCCGCTCGCCGGAGGCATTGGACACCATCATGCACAGATAGATGCGCAACCCATGCAGTCTCGACGTTTGGAAATGTCTGAGAAGATTCAACGATGACAAAAGCCTGTACATGGTAAGCTCTGCTAATTCTCCTAATTCTAAACATCCATGGCGGGCGCGGGCCGGCTTTTAGTTTTACCTTTACAGATAACCATTTAAATAGCCATCGATTTTTACTGTACAACTAACTTTCAAAGTGAAAAATTTACTACGTGGCACTTACCGAACAATAAAAAAGTGGCAAGAATCCCCAAGATATTGCAAAAAAACGCAGCTAAATTACTAAATAAACGGTTTAACGTAAAATTAATAGCGTTAACTTGAAATCTTCGGTTAACAATAAACGCATAGCGACGTTATAGTTACGTCACAACGCAAAGAACAATAGTAACTGTATAATAAGTAACTCTGTGTCTAGAAGTCCGAAAGTCTGACTCCAAATTTCATTGTAAGAATTATGTTGAGGTTAATATAGCAAAGGAAAACTGTTCCGCGGAAAATTCTCGTCTGTTTTCATCTAGGCCTAATGCTGCAGCATCGATAGCACCCACCCTAATCCGGCCATGCTCATCTGCCGAGTGTTTTGTGCTCAGAATTCCTCACCTATGTCATTTCAAAATCGATTAAACTTAACAGACATTTAGCAAAATGCATCGTAAACATTCAGTAAGTAATTACTGCAACAAACCGCATATTTAATAGATCGGTGCTAAACGCCTCGTACAAGTGCGAGCGGTCACTGAAATGAGTAAAGTCCTGCACGGTGATTAAGTTTCATTGTCTGCTTGAATTAAGTCCCCCTTTGTGTGTTTCTGGGCTGTGCATTGATGACCTGCCACCCGACATGAACGTTTGACGAACTGAGAAATCAGAAGAATCGGCTGATATAAGCTGTTGGGTTTGCTCAGCTGCGTGTATTTGTCAGGCACGGCTTTGATAGACACACATGTATCAGCCAAGTCCCCCTATTAACAATTTTATGTTCAGTGAATTTGAAGTTGTTACATTTATTTTTTTGTAGTTCAAGATTAGTTTATATGTTAAGAATAGGGCTGGATCATTATTCAGTTTTAATGGGGTATCGTTACTTTAAGTAGGGGTGCTGGGTAGCGGGAGTTATTGTGCGTGGATTACTGGGGCAGTGGAAACACGCAGTGTTCTTACCGTGTCTACCTTGACTTTAATTTATAACGGTGGAAAATAAACGTTGTTTGAATTACACAACAGCGGAGTGGATTAATGGAAAACGACAATGACTGGGCATGCGTAAGTTTCTGCCGTAGCCACATGTTGTTTCGTACCTACAACAGACTTGTCAAAAGAAATCATTTATAACGGGGGGGATTGCCAGTGATGACCTTCATCTTACAAGGTGGGCTGTGGGGGTACGTTTGAGAAATTCTGGTCTAAGTGCAAAGTTGGTTATCAAATGCCTTGTGTTCGTATTTATTTGTCCACTATGGCACACTGTCCCGTCTTGCATCCTCTTGAGTGCCTTCAAATCGTGTGGCCGAATGGAACTTACATATTTCAGTATGTTGTGTTTAGTTGAGGTTTGGGTTCTACACTTTCTGTGACTTAGTGTCATTTTTGATATGACTATTAGGTTTTTTTTTAACCCACATACACACCCAGTGATGCTGGGTTAATTCAGAGTCCCCACTCAGTCTAACCTGCACACCTTTGGGATGACTTTTGGAGCACCTGGAGAGGATTAAACAGAGACGGGGAGAATATGCAGACTGGCAGGGATACACAAACCAAGAATGCAGACACAATTAAACTTGGCACAGTAGATGGGAGTATTTCTCCATTTGACATCCAGAAATACAGTAATCCCTCGGTATATCGCGCTTCGACTTTCGCGGCTTGACTGTATCGCGGATTTTATATGTAGGCATAACTAAATATATAACGCGGATTTTTCGCTGCTGTACATGCTTCCTCAGTTGGTTTGCCCAGTTGATTTCATACAAGGGACGCTATTGGTGGATGACTGAGAAGCTAACCAATCAGAGCACGCAGTTAAGTTCTCCTGACTGAAAAGCTAACCAATCAGAGCACGCAGTTAAGTTCTCCTGACTGAAAAGCTAACCAATCAGAGCAAGTAGTTAAGTTCCAGTGTGCTGAATGCGATGTTAACCAGGAAGTCTCGTCTCGCTCATTCAGCATCAACGTGTTTCGCTGTGTAAAGAGTTAACTTTTGTGCTCTTTTGTGTTTATCTTTGTGTATAGTCAAGCCCTTCATTATGGCTCCAAAACGATCTGCTCCTGCTGCTGCTTCAGGAGCCATGCCCAAGTACCAACGGAAGAGGTTAACGATTACCGAAAAGGTAAACGTTTTGGATATGTTGAAGGAAGGGAAAAGCTACACTGCTGTAGGACGCCATTACGGCATCAATGAGGCTACGATTCTTTTTATTTAAAAAGGAGGAAAATAATATAAGATCTACGACCGCAGTGTCCTTTTAACCAGGGTGCAAAACGAGTTGTAAGTGGATGTAATAAGGTAGTAGTCTGCATGGAATCTGCTTTAGGGATTTGGATTGAAGAAGAACAACGGCGGTGCTACACAGTCGCCTGAAGTGGCTCCTTTAGAAGGGCTCTAACACTCTCCTTTGTTGTGCAGTAAAATAAAACTCATTGTTATCGGACAAGTCATCGTGGGTGAGTAACCATAATTAATTTTCTACTTACAGTACTTAGTACATGTACGTACGTTTAGTGTCACTGTACACACATTTACTGTATACTATTTTTCTTGCATTGTACGTATTTATTGCTGGTAATGGCTGTAACATATGTGATATCGGAGACACTCGATATCTTTAAAGTAATATTTAGGTTTTACTGTATATAAACAGTGTGTTTATATCGAGGAGGGATTACTGTATTCTTAATTTTTTGGGAGTATTCATTTTCTTCTAGTAAATCAGAATCCCTTTTATTTGTCACTACTTAATGTACAGGAATTTGACTCGGTAGATGTGGAGCTGCTTAAAACAGAACACAACATCACATACAAATAACATACGTTAACAAAAAGAAAAACTTTGTACAAGTTCACAGGATAGTACAATCACAGTGCCATCCACTAGTATTGGCACCCCTTAATAAAAAAAAAAAAAAATAGTAAGAAGGGTTAGAAACAAATCCCTGTTTTGCTGAAGAATGGTCATCTTTCACTAAAATAAATGAGAAACATCCATCCATCCATTATCCAACCCGCTATATCCTAACTACAGGGTCACGGGGACTGCTGGAGCCAATCCCAACCAACAAAGCGTGCAAGGCAGGAAACAAACCCCGATAGGGCGCCAACCCACCGCATGGCACACGCACACACTAGGGACAATTTAGGACCACCAATGCACCTAACCTGCATGTCTTTGGACTGTGGGAGGAAACCCACGCAGACACTGGGAGAACATAAATGAGAAACATCTGACATTTAATTGAAACGAGTTCATTCAAAGAAAAACAAAACCCTCCTCAAGAAATCAATATTTTATTGTTGGCACCCTTGCGTTTAATTCTTTGTACAACCTGCCTTTGCTATAATAACAGCACAGAATCTTCTCTTGTAACCTTTTCTAAGGTTGGAGAAATCCGAGCATGGCACCTGAGCCCACCATTCTTCTTGACATAATCTCTCTGGATCATCCAAGGGGTCCTGGGCCCTCTCCTGTGTACTTCTTGTCTTCAGTTCACTCCACAGGTTTTCAACATGGTTCAGGTCAGGAGACTGAGATGGCCGTGGCAGAAGTCTCATTTTTTTTTCCCATTGCAGGGTTGATTTTGGATATGTGTTTCGGATCATTATCCTGTTGGAAGATCCAATGATGATCCAGTTTTAGTTTTCTGGCTAAGGCAGCCAGGTTTTGATTTAAAAATCTCCTGGTAACTCATGGAATCCATGATGTCGTGTACCATAACAATGTTTCCAGGGCCTATGGACAAAAAAACAGCCCCACAACATCACAGAACCTCCACCATATTTCACAGATGGGACAAGATTCTTTTCATTCTAGCCATCCTCCTTTTTACACCAAACCCACTTTGCGTGTTTATTGCCCAAAAGTTTTTTGTTTCATCAGACCATAGAACATGGTTCCAAGTCAAAGTTGTAGTAACGTTTTACAGAATCCAGGCGCATACATTTGTGGATGACTGACTGGAAAGGCATCCCTTCCAAATAATCTGTAGGTATGGAGATGCCCATGTCTGATGGGGTTTCTGGAGATTTGACAACCCCAGAAGTTGACTTTTTCTTACAATTCCTCAACAACAATGATCCTTGGAGATATGATTGCCTCTCTTGCCATCCTTTTCACTGGGGGTCCTCTTCCAGGTAGGTTTGTCACACTTCCAGTTGATGACCACTTTTGTTTTACGTATTTTTGCCCTAACTGTAGAAATTGGCATTTTCAGGTGAGTAGCTGTTTTTGTTTATAACCATTCCCTGAGGTATGAAGGGCAACACACTTCTCCCTCATTTGGATTGAATATCCTTGTTTCTTTGCCATGATGATGGCTGGTTAAGGAAATTTGGTTCTGCGTCTCCTCACATTTGTATCCCAGTTAATCAGATGTCATTGATTTCAGCTGGGAAGTTCCTATACACTCCAATCAACTTAACAGTGTCCAAATTAAATGGGAAACATGCTTCAGTTACATTGGTTCACATTCATTTCCAAGGGTGCCAACAATTGTGGCACATGTGTTTTTGTTAAAAATATCGATTTCTTGATGAGGGCTTTGTTTCTCTTTGAATGAACTTGTTAGTCCATTGAAAGTCAGATGTTTGTCATTTTTTTTCAGTGCAAGATGCTGGCCCAACCAGTTATTAGGTTCAGGGGGCAATTACTTTTTCACACAGGGCCATGTAGGTTTGGATTTTTTCTCCCTAAATAATAAAAACCATCATTTTAAAAACTGCATTTTGTGTTTACTTGTGTTATATTTGACTAATGGTTAAATGTGTTTGATGATCAGAAACATTTTGTGTGACAAACATGCAAAAGAGTAAGAAATCAGGAAGGGGGCAAATAGTTTTTCACACCACTGTATTTCTATCGCACATTTTCATACAAAATGATGGAGCTCAAAGTGCTTTACAGGATGAAGAAAGAGAAAAAAAGACAATAAATAAGATTTGAAATAAGGGAACACTAATTAACATCGAATAAAAGTGAGGTCCGATGGCCATGGAGGACAGATAAAAACAAAACAAAAAAATAATTCCAGACGGCTGGAGAAAAAAAAATAAAATCTGCAGGGGTTCAGAGGCCGCGAGACCATCCAGCCCCCTCTAGGCATTCTACCTGATATAAATGACCTCAATCAGTCCTCATGGTATTCAGGGTTCTCATGGAAGAACTTGATGATGACGGTCATGTGGACTTCTGGCCTTTAATCCATTAATGTAGGGACATCACAGTGCTTTGATTAGGTGGTGGTGGTGCAGATCACCACCACAGAAAACCAGAAAAAGAACAGAAGAGATAGTAGGGGTTAGTACAGATTGTGGAGCCACCATGAATAATAATGATAATTAATTGAATACAGAGCATCAGCATTCATGTAAATACACTGTGCACACACACATACACCTTCATACAGTATCTGACAGAATGCATGAATATCCAAAGACGTCAGGCAAAGTTACTGGTTTGAGAGGGCTATTGCTATGGCTCCTCTCAGGACTAACAAAGAAAGACATGAATCATTTGCAACGAGTACAGAGTGCAGCTGCTAGAATCTTAACTTGGAAAAGAAAATCCGAGCACATCTCTCCAGTTTTGATGTCACTACATTGGTTACCTGTGCCGTTTAGAATTGACTTTAAAATCCTGCTTATTGTTTACAAAGCCTTCAATAATCTGCTCCATCTTATATTTTGGAAGGCCTGTCACCTTACACTCCAATTTGTAACCTTAGATCTTCAAATGAGTGTCTCCTTAGAATTCCAAGAGCCAAACTTAACAGAAGTGGTGGGGCGGGCGGCCTTCTGCTGTTAGGCACCTAAAATCTGGAATAACTTACCAATAGAAATTCACCAGGCTAATACAGTGGAGCACTTTAGAAAACTGCTGACAACACATCACTTTAACATGGCTTTCGCATAACTTCATCTTCGTTTAATCCTGATGCTCTGTATATTCAATTAATTATCATTATTATTCGTGGTGGCTCCACAATCCGTACTCACCCCCACTTTTTCTTCTGTTCTTTTTCTGATTTTCTGTGGTGTCGATCTGACTATTTGTATGAAAATGTGCTATATAAATAAATGTTGTTGTAGTAATACACCCCATAAGTGCGGAATCATCTGAGAATTTCTGCAAGTGACATGACCTGCTGTTATAATCTGAGGTTTACAGAATAAAGAAGACCAGACTGTTCCTTCTGGCGCTCCAATGTTGCTCATACAGTCCTTGAGTTTCACAAAATGTTGTCTGCGCGACAGATAGTCCGTCATCAGGGCACCACAGGCTGCATATCACTGAGTTTAACCCTTAACAGGAATTACTGGATGGCATCAAAGGCACTGGATAAATCAAAAACCCATAATCCTCTTGTGGAGCAGATAGATAATTGCATCCTCCAATCCAGTCTTTGTCCGATAGGGTGGTCTACCTCAAGAGGCTTCATATAGTTCAGGACCAGCCTCTCAAAGGTCTTCATGATGTGAGACATGAGTGCCACTGGTCTGTAGTCATTAGGTGAAGCAGTGCCCGCCTGCCTTCTTTGGACCAAGAACAATGCAGGATGTTTTCCACAGCAGTGACACTTTCTGAAGCCTTAGGGACAGACTGACCAGGTGACTGAGGACACCACAAAGTTAGTCAGCACAGGCCTTAAGAACTCGAAGACTGATTCCATCTGATCCCTCAGCATTTTCCTGCCTATCGTACCAAATCCTGTCTGTCTAATCTTGCCTACCATACCAAATCCCTGTCTGTCTTTCTAATCCTGCCTACTATACCAAATCCTGTCTGTCTTTCTAATCCTGCCTACTATACCAAATCCTGTCTGTCTATCTTATCCTGCCTACTATACCAAATCCTGTCTATCTAATCCTACCATACCAAATTCTGTGTCTAATTCTGCCTACAATACCAAATCCTGTCTGTCTATCTGATCCTGCCTACTATACCAAATTCTGTCTATCTAATCCTGCCTACTATACCAAATCCTGACTGTCTATCTAACCCTGCCTATTATACCAGATCTTGTCTATCTAATCTTGCCTACCATACCAAATTCTGTGTCTAATTCTGCCTACTATACCAAATCCTGTCTGTCTATCTGAATCTGCCTACCATACCAAATCCTGTCTGTCTATCTGATCCTGCCTACCATACCAAATTCTGTCTGTCCATCTATTCCTGCCTACTATACCAAATTCTGTCTGTCTGTCTATCTGAAGAAATGTGTGGAGTTTGTGTTGAACAGGTCAGAAATGACACTGAGCAGGTCAGTTCACATGGTGGGTATTAACACAATAAAATCAGCCATTATCCTGCGCTAGCCATCCTTCTGTATTCAAACTCGTTAAGTTCAGTTCAGGGTTACAGTGGACACACACAGCATGGGGGTAAAGTAGGAACTAACAATGGAAGGGATGGCAGTTTAACGCCACACTCCTGGACAGACTCCGTCATCATGATTAGTTTAGAACTGCTATTGAACAGGACACATGTGAGTTTGGCATGTAGTAGGAAATTTGACAGCGCAAAAGTAACACCTCTGAATACTAATGAACAGGACAGAATTAGAAAATGGGCTTTCTGAAGATGTGAGGACAGGAAAGTTTGAGAGGGATAAACTATTGGGAAAGTCAAGTCTGTTTAAAGTGAATACTCCTGGGTGTGGGGCCGTCAGGTGTACTCAGTGGGAATTCAATTCGGGTGTCTGAAGAGTGAAAACAGGGCTGCCTCTGATACAGAAAAGTAATTGGCGGAGACGTTAAAGCCGTCTCTATGCAAGAAGTCTGTTGAGTTAGGACTGGAGATCTAACATGATAAAGAAAGACAGAAAAATGAAGCAGAGTGACAGGATGAGTGCTTTTGTGGTTGGGGAAGAGGTCAGATGGTGGTCAACAGCTGCCCACTGAGGCTGTAGGCTGATTTGTTAGTTCTTTTAATGACAGTCAAATATAACTCAATATGTGTTTATGCTGAATGTGCTTTCTTCAGCATGTCTTTCTGCTATGTTCACTGTAACTGAAGTGCGACATATCAATACATCACAGGCTGGGTCGCTATAAAATGATGACCTTAGTGTGCGTCAATTTCAGCATTAGATCTTTCATTACACGTTGTTGGTATTTTTCTGTGTTTGACACAACTGAATGTTAACCCTGCCATATCCTTGACTTTTTCTTGATGACTTTATGAAGTAATTCTGTCACTTTTATTTTGACAGTTGACAAGAAGCCCACTTCCCAGTTCAGCCTGCCATTCAGTGAAATATCTACTGGCCTCCACATCAGGGCTGTCCATGTGAGAGAGTGGAATCTTAACAAGGACGAGAAGAAGAGTTTGACACGAAGCATGGCCTCAGCCAAAGAAGACGACACATGCGAGAGCCTGGCGCACGTTAAACAGGAGGACTGTGAATGGGATGCAGCAGAGACATGGTATGTGAAGTCAGAAGATGGTAAGGTAAAGTTTTCCAATTTTAAGGAGGAGGAGGAGTCCAAGGAGATGACTATTGACGTGAAAGCTGAGGATTTGGAAGACTTCTCAGTTAGCAAGGCTGAAAGTGGGCGTATTTTCAAGCAAGATGTTTGTGAAGAATCTCGTTCGCGTTTACAGCCCTGGTTCACAAATGCGAGACAACTGCCCACCCAGCAGAATTCTGTGCAAATGAAGTCTGAATTATCTGAGTTTGAAGAGAAAATCGATGACGGAAGAGGGAGAGGAGCAGCAGAGCAGCAGTCATCTAGTAGTGATGGAATAAGTAAGTAATGTGAGTAAACATATAAAAGTGAAACTGGTAGCATTTGTAAATTCTACTTGTGGCCGTTTGATACACGTGTGATTGAATTTGAGTAGAGACCACCTGGTCAAGTTCATGACACCTAACAATAGCTGACCTACTAACCTATACATTGAAAATGTGTTAATGTTTGCAAAAAGGGTCCAACATGTGACTTTCCTTATATAAAGCTGTGATTATTGCAGTAAATCATTGTAGGACAATATTTAATGAAACTAAAAGCCTCCTCGCTTCACTCCCCAACCCTCAGGGGCTGGCACTGGGTGCCCGTATTTCATGGCTGAGCCGCTCGAAGGGCATTGGGGCGCTCCTCCATTAGAAACAGTAATTTGTATTTAAAGAGATGCCGTATAGAAGAGTATGCAGGGCACAGGAGGAAAACGGTTTGGTCCTCAGTTTTTACAGATTGAAGATCAGTTTCACTACAGGTGTCTTATTTAAATAACATTGAGTAATAAAACATAGTAAAAGGTAGAAGTAAAAAAATAAAAAGTAAATAAAAAATTAAATGACTTTAACGCCATGTCAAAAACAATATTACGAATTAGTTTATCCTTTTATTTACATTCTATAAGACATATAAGACTAATGACTGCAAAATGAATCGTAGAGCGCATGAGGGCAACCATTAAGAAGGATATCAGGGAGGCTAAAAGACAGTTGGAGAGGAATACAGCAGATAAGGTGAAAGAAGACCCCAAGAGATTCTTTCAGTATTTTAGTAGTAAAAGAACAATCAAGGAGGAGGTCAAGTGCATCAGAAATAGAAAAGGGGAATTAAAAGTGGATAACCTCGCAGTGGTAACAGGGACTACTAAGGAGATAGTGAGGGATCTGGAAATTGTAGAGAGAAGAGCTGCTCAGATTAAATAGGCTGAAATCAAACAAATCACCAGGCTCAGATAATATTTATTACGAGTGCTTAAGGAGTCTAGCGAGTACAGATATAAACCCTTGACACACATTTTTAGGAAGTCACTGTGCACTGGAGAGATTCAGAAGGACTGGAAAATGGCAAATATGATCCTGTTATATAAAAAGGGTGACAGGGTAGGTCCAAGCAACTATAGGCCAGTAAGTTTAACACGCATCACTGGAAAATTAATGGGAGAAATTATTAAGAATAAGATTGAGCAACAACTGGCAAGGACAGGTGTTTGAACTGAACAGTCAGCATAGGGTCAGAAGAGTTAGGTCGTGCTTTACTATCATGTTGGATTTCTTTGAGGAGGCAACAAAAGGATACGATCAGAGTAGAGAACTTGAGATTATTTATCTTGACTTTCAGAAAGCATTTGATAAGGTGCCATATGAGAGGGTGGGCATCAAACTAAAGGAAGTGGCAGTTCAGGGTGAGGTGTGTGGATGTGTGCAGAATTGGCTCAGACACAGGAAGCAGAGGGTGGTGGTGTGAGGAACCAAATCAGAGTGGTGACCAGCAGGGGGCCGTGCTGGGGCCGCTGATATTTTTTATTTATATATATATATATATATATATATGTATGTAGCAGTGCTACCATTGGTTAGAACTGCATCTCCCAGCAGTCCTTGCAGAGCTGTTGGGGGCAAAGGTGGCCAGAAGGGTTCAAAAGGAGGGCAGGGGACGAAGAGGGAAAAAAGTTTTGTTCTTGTTTGTTTGGTGCTTGTTATAACTGTTTAACTGCCTGTCGTTGTCTGCCATATATCATCGTGTCCTGGATTGTATTGTTTGTTGGGGTCTGGTTATCATTTGTCTACCTGTTTACTGTTACTGAGGACGTTGTCGGGATTATTTGGCTTTCACGGAAGAAGGAGCGCTCCTGAACCATTCATCTGTCAACTTAATTCAGCAACTACCGGTAGGACTGTGTTTTTCCATTTCCCTCGCTTCATTCAAATCACTGGACATAACTTCACTGCTATTATTTCATACATGGACTTTACTGCGTGTTTGCCGTGTTTATCTGTTAATTGTAATATCGCCGAAGGGATCAGGGGTGGTATTATTGTTTTCATTTAGTTAATTTAATTTCATTATACTTTATTATCGTTTAAGTTCCCAGTGCGTTTTCTTTGTCTCTGTAGTGTGTGTGTGTGTGGGTCGTGCCAAGGCTGGGGTTGTCCCTGGTAATCCTCATATAAAATAAATAAATCACCGTCTTCCACGACGGTGTGAATCTTAGCGGCTTCTGACCGCTACATGTATATATGTGTATCAGTCAGGTCTCCTCTTAATCTTCTTTTGCTTAAACTGTGAAGGCTCAGCTCTTTTAATCTTTTCTCATAACTCATCCCCTGTAGCCCTGAATCAACAACAACATTTATTTATATAGCACATTTTCATACAAACAGTAGCTCAAAGTGCTTTACATAATAAAGAATAGAAAAATAAAAGACACAATAAGAAAACAAAATAAACCAACATTAAATAACATTGAATAAGAGTAAGGTTCAATGGCCAGGGGGGACAGAAAAAACAAAAAAAACTCCAGACGGCTGGAGAAAAAATAAAATCTGTAGGGATTCCAGACCATGAGACCACCCAGTCCCCTCTGGGCATTCTACCTAACATAAATGAAACAGTCCTCTTTGGATTTAGGGTTCTCACGGAAAGGCTTGATGATGATGATGGTCACGTAGACTTCTGCCTTTTAATCCATCCATCATTGTTGGAGCATCATGAAGCTTTGAGTAGGTGGAGGTGGCACAGGCCACCACCACAAAGAAAACCAGAAAAAGAAACAGAAAAGAGAGTAGGGGTCAGTACGGATTTTAGAGCCACCATGAATAGTTATTATGAGGAAATTGAACGTATAGGTATCAGGATTAAGTTAAAGTGAAGTTATGAGAAGGCCTTGTTAAAGTAATGTGTTGTCAGCAGTGTTTTAAACTGCTCCACTGTATCAGCCTGATGAATTTCTATTGTCAGGCTATTCCAGATTTTAGGTGACTAACAGCAGAAGGCCGCCTCACCACTTCTTTTAAGTTTTGTTCTTGGAATTCTAAGGAGACACTCATTTAAGGATCTAAGGTTACGATTTGGAATATAAGATGTCAGACATTCCGATATATAAGATGGAGCTGATTATTTAAGGCTTTATAAACCATAAGCAGAATTTTAAAGTCAATCCTGAATGACACAGGTAACCAGTGTAGTGAGATCAAAACTGGAGAAATGTGTTCGGGTTTTCTTTTCCTAGTTAGGATTCTAGCAGCTCCATTCTGCACTCGTTGCAATTGATTTATGTCTTTTTTGGGTAGTCCTGAGAGGAGTGCGTTACAGTAATCTAGTCAACTGAAAACAAACGCATGAACTAATTTCTCAGCATCTTTCAGTGATATAAGAGGTCTAACTTTACTTATGTTTCTTAAGTGAAAAAATGCTGTCCTAGTGATCGGATTAATATGTGATTTAAAATTCAGATTACAGTCAACAATTACCCCTAAGCTTTTTACCTCCGTCTTGACTTTTAATCCTAATGTATCCAGTTTACTTCTAATAGCCTCATTGTATCCATTATTGCTGATCACTAAGATTTCAGTTTTCTCTTTATTAAACTTAAGAAAGTTACTATTTATCCATTCTGAGATACAAGTCAGACATTGTGTTAGTGAATCAAGAGAGTCGGGGTCATCAGGTGCTATTGATAAGTACAGCTGTGTGTCATCAGCATAGCTGTGGTAGCTCACGTTGTAACCTGAGATAATCTGACCTAACGGAAGCATGTAGATTGAGAAGAGCAGCGGACCCAGGATAGAGCCTTGTGGAACACCATATCGGATATCATGCGTCTTTGAGATTTGATTACCACAACTCACAAGGAATTTTCTCCCTGTCAGGTAGGATTCAAACCAATTTAAGACCCTGCCAGAGAGGCCCACCCATTGACTAAGGCGATTTCTAAGAATGTTGTGATCAATGGTGTCAAATGCAGCACTCAGATCTAAGAGGATGAGAACAGATAAATGGCCTCTGTCTGCATTTACCCGCAAGTCATTTATTACTTTAACGAGTGCAGTTTCTGTGCTGTGATTTGTTCTGAAGCCTGACTGAAATGTATCAAGAATAGCAGGTTTATTGAGGTGGTCATTTAACTGCATAATGACTGCCTTCTCCAGAACTTAAGAAAGGCAGGTTAGAGATGGGTCTGAAATTTTCAAGAGCCGAGGGGTCAAGATTATGTTTCTTAAGTAGGGGTTTAACTGCATATTAACTACTAATATAACAGAGAGATGTTCAAAAATGTGTATTTCCTCAAATGTGATGTGATTTCCGCAAAGAGTGTCAAAACAACTGTGTCTGGGCAGTACAATCTACAGGAGCAATTTTACTTCCTCACCTTTTACTCAAGTTCGTTTTTAACACTTTGCGTCGACATCGTGACACGCAGACAGACATTACGGTAGAAGTTTTCAGATTGTGCTCATGGATGTGTCAAAGGTGTAAGGTGTCAGGACATGAGGCAGAAAGCAGCCCTGGGTGGGATGGCAGTTCATCCACACTCACATTTGGCACTGATAACAGCTGAGTCCATGACTTGACCCAAAATAGTGGATCCAGGAGGTAACTGTGCCAATGACTGTGCCACCCCAGTGCAAGCTCATATATTTCTATATAACCATTCATCTATTGTCTAAACCCTCTGATCAAGTGGAGGATTGTGGGGAAGCATCATACAGTACATTTATAAAAAAACACAAATTGGCTTTTTAAATCATCTAAATGTCTTGAAATAAATCTTGACACATTACCGAAAGTCGAATGTTGTCATTGGTGCCACAAGCCCATCAGGCGGGAGGTGAATGTCAACAGAACAACACAACAGAGGACTGATCTTAATCTTTGGCTGCTGTCCATTGATCATAATGGCTCTCAATTTTGTTTTCATTCTCTCCTCCAATTGGGTCTGGAGTGCACCCTACAACTGAGCCTTGTCTTTTAAATCCGCTTGTTGATTTGGTGGGCGTCTCTTGTGGTGATGTTACTGGTCCAAACACCACAGCATAGAAAAATCACACTGGCTAGCACTGAGTTGTAGATGTCACTACTACATTAAATGAGTGCCGTCTCCTCTAAAAAGAAGAATCTGTTCTGCAGAGAGAGTGTCAACCTCATCGAGAGGTTTACTTACCTTGGCAGTGACATCCATGTCTCTGGTGACACTTCCTATGAAGTCAGTAGACTGATGAGATCATGAGGTCACTGGAAAGGGGTGTGTGACACTCCTGATATCTCTGTAAAAGGACAAAGGTCCAAGTCTGTATCTTCCTGGTGCTTCCTACCTTGCTGTATGCTTGTGGGACATGGACGCTATCCAGTGACCTGAGACAAAGACTAGACTCCTTTAGTATTGTGTCTCTCCGGAAAATCCTTGGGTACCATTAGTTTGACTTTGTGCTGCTCATTGAGTCCCGAATGAGGCACATGACCTGCATTGTGAGGGAGCGTCAGTAACGGGACTACAGCCATGTGGCGCGTTTCCCCGAGGGTGATCCAGCTCACAGGATCATCATTGTTGGGGACCCAAGTGGCTGGACCAGGCTAAGGGAACGCCCGCGCAACACCTGGCTGCGGCAGATAGAGGGTCATTTCTAGAGGATGGGACTAAACCATGTGTCTGCCTGGGGGGCTTCCAAACAGGATCCCGAACTGTTTCATCGTGTGGTGGGTGCAGCAAAGCACTGTACCAGTGCCTGCTCCCCAACTTGATTTGTTCTTACCTTTCTGAAGTTGCACCTCTGTATTACGTGATCAGTCCAACATGTCACTGATGTGGATTGAACTGAGGGTTAAGACAGCAACACCAACCAGTGTGCCAGATATCTCTTTTCATAATTTCTGTATATAAAAACATTTACCTGAACTGTTTTTGTTTTTACAGATTTCCCAAACAATGCCAGCTTCACCCCATCTTTATTTGCTCAGACCTCTCTTCAGTGCAGACTGCCATACAAACAGGATACTGATAAGAAGAAGAAGAAGAAGAAAGCAACAGGAGGATCAGAGAATGTGATATTAACCTCTTTGCAGTGTAGTTCTCTTTCTGCTGACAAACAAGAGCAGACTGAAGCCATCAATACTGAACAACAACAAGTGCATAGTTCAGGTAAAGTGGTATTGCGTGGGTACAAAGAATGCAGAATTAATTTGAACAATACTCTTGACTATAAAGAGAAGTTGGTTCATACGGGACAGAAGTCACGTGCAAGTTTTGAATGTAGTAAACTGCACTCCAGCCGTAGCTCACTTCACAAACGCAAAAAAGTTCTTGCTGATGAAAAACCTCACAGCTGCTCTGAATGTGGCAAGTGTTTCTCAGACAGCAGCCGACTTAATACCCACAAGAGAACTCATGCTAAAGAGAAATCCCATTGCTGTTCAGAATGTGGCAAACAATTCTCACGTATTAGCAATCTTCAGACCCACAGAAGGATCCACACGGGAGAAAAACCCTATTGTTGTCCAAAATGTGACAAATGTTTTACTTTCAGTAGCAGTCTTCGTGTGCACACACAAGTACACGCTGCAGAAAAGCCACATTGTTGCTCTGAATGTGGCAAATGTTTCTCTTATAGCAGCAGTCTTCGCGAGCACATGCAAGTTCATACTGTGAAAAAGCCATATTGCTGCTCTGACTGTGGAAAACAATTCTCTTACAGTAGCAGTCTTCGCCAGCACATACGAATTCATGCTGCAGAAAATCCATATTGCTGTTCTGAATGTGGAAAAAGATTCTGTAATAATGGCAATCTCCTGAGACACACACGCATTCACACCGGAGAAAAACCATATAACTGTTTGGAATGTGGCAAGCGGTTTTCAGTGAGCAGCAGCCTTAAACTGCATATGACAGTTCATACAGGAGAGAAACCCTATTGCTGTCCAGAGTGTGGTAAACGATTCTCACTTATAAGTCATCTTCAGAGCCACACAAGAATCCATACCGGAGAAAAACCTTTTTGCTGCTTGGAATGTGGCAAATGTTTCTCGTTCAGTGCAAACCTACATACCCACACACGAATCCACACTAGACAAAAACCTTACTGCTGTTCTGAATGTGATAAAAAATTTTCCAGTTACCTCAGTCTTAAGAGACACACAAAAGTCCACAAGTAGGAGTGATGTTCAGTCCTGTAAGCAAAGTAAATAATTGTTGAGAAATTAAAACTAAGAGAGAGCTGATTGCTGTTCAGAATGTGAAAAATGATTTTCCACGAGTAGTGCTCTTCCAATGTGCAAATGGAGTCGATCAGTAGAGAATCTGTTTTGTGATTCTTAACGTGGAAAACATTTCTCTTACAATAAAGGACCTTCAACAGCATGCACAAATTCATACTGCAGAAAACTTTTGCTAAAAATCTATATTGTTCTCAGTGTGGAAGAGGTTTCCTCAGAGCTGTAGTCATCTTAAACATAAAGTCATACTGTGAAAAAAACCTTACAAGGAGTGTTTGATAATTTGTCTACCAGAGTATGAAAGAAAGTAGCATGCTTGTTGAATTCAAACAAGTCTGGACACTCTGTGACGTGTCTCAAGGTTACTCCTGCAGAGGTACGGCTCAGTGCGAGTCTAACATTTCAAGGGACAGGAGATCAGGAGAGTCCTCTTGTGAATCAAGTAAGCTTCCTCACGACAAGGTGCCCACTGGTTCACATGTCATGTCAATCCCAGGCTGCCATCCGAGAAGTTGGGTTCCAACAGCTGAACCATCCCCCCACTACAGTCCTGACCGGACTCCCTCCGATTATTTCCTGTTCTGAGTTTTGAAGAAGCCGTTTTCAAGTGATGAAGACCTCAAGGCAGCTGTGACGATGTCCTGCTTTGAAGATCAGACAGAAGATTCCCCACCCCCCAAGGGGGTTAAGGTCGTTGTAGGATGAAGTGTATGAAGCCATTAGGATGATATTGAAAAATAACATTTTTGGAGAACTTTTTCTTTCCTACTGAGGTAGATAGTTTATTGAATGTCCCTCATATTGCTGACAGTTGATGAAGACCCTTATAAGAATACCATCTTCAAAGCGAAGCTAGAAATTCATAATGTCGAGAAACCTTATTGCTGTATTGAATGTTGCTGATATTCGTTAGAAAATGGTGGGCTTTGTCACCATGAAAGTATTCCTACTAATGATAAATCAAAAGCTTGATTCAAATGTGGCAAGTGTTTCCAAAAAAAGCAGCAGTTTTAACATCCACATGAACATTCACACGGAAGACTATGGAAAATAACAAAAGTTATGTATTGGCATAAATAGACATAAAACGAATTAAGAGCTTCTATATAAATTAAACATAGTGTGAATTAGATATGTCAAGTAAATACAGGTAAGATTCCATTACAACAAACTCTCAGGGACCTAAAAAATATTTTGTTGTTATGAGATTCTGTATTTGTTCCTATAGTGCTTTCTTTAACTTGTATCAAGACGTTTGCAATCATTTCAATGGCTTCTTTCACATTAATTTTAATCTCCTCCTGCCTACAAGTTATGCTGATGAGATGTTTTCTTAGCATTTCCTTGCCATAATAATAATTCTTTGCATTTATATAGCGCTTTTCTCACTACTCAAAATGCTCAGTAATTGCAGGTTAAGAGCCTTGCTCAAGGGCCCAACAGAGCAGAGTCCTTTTGGTATTTACGGGATTCGAACCGACAACCTTCCAATTGCCAGTGCAGATCCCTAGCCATAGAGCCACCACTTCATACACGTTCAGGGTGCGAGTGATGCCCAAATCCAATGGCTGAAGCACTGCTGTGCAATTGGGTGGGAGGAATTCAACGCGAACAGTATCTAAATGTGGAAGTATGTTGTGGGCAGCACAGTTATCAATCAGGAGCCGAATTATCCTTTTCTTCATATTGTGAGGTTTCTGAACTCTTTTGAGACCCCTGTCCCACTCCCCACCCAGCGGGAATGACACGCTGAAGTGCGTCCCGAAGCACGATTGCAGCGTCTGTGGAAGATTGTTTGTACGTTGCTGGGGCAGGGCAATAGGAGGCTCACAGCGGTGCAGTGAAGCGCCACAGAAGCAAATCATAAAAGATCAGGTCGCGCTATCAAGTCCCCTGTCTTGCACCACAAAACACGAGGCTTAGTTTCAGTACTTTAGCAAAACCAGCTTTATTCACAGAAATGGCACAGTTATTTATTGTAGCGTGATCTGCCACTCTGCTATACACAGACACAGTAGTCAGGCAGGGTCGTGGCCAGATCAGTGACCAAGTAATCCTGTTATCTGCATTTACAATTTACGTGTTCCTAACCTTGCATCACCCATCGAGATCTTTTCTCTTTACTTTGGCGGTGAGAGGCAGCCCCATACAGACACAGAGATCGCAATTCGGGATGCTCTTCGGCATGCTGTCTAGTTGGGGGAGGTCCCAAGTGCGTTTGCAAACCTCACATTTTTTTGAATGAGTGCCGTATTAATAGGATTGTTTCTTAAACAAGCGTCACTGAACCACATAAAAACAGCTTTTTTGACGTCTTCAAATGCAGCAGTTCACGTACGTTTGCAACCCGAGGTTTTTCTTTTTTTTTTTTGCTGTGTCTTTCAAGAAAGTTGACAGTGTCGATGGAAAAATTCCGAATTCACTGGCAACGTGTTTTTTTCTTTTTGCCGCAATCGACAGCTGCAATTTTTTATTTTTTTCTCTAATATGAACTGTTATTGTTTTTTTCATAGGAGGGTGACAATGAGTTAAATTCCAATGGATGTTTTACAAATTTTGACGCGCAATTAGCAAAAGGTATCACTGAAAACTGCAGGAAAAAAAAAAAAAAAAACGGTACGAGGAAAGTTCGAAGAAAAAAATAAATGATGTTTCTGTTTGGGGGTCGTTGTGCACAACTGAGCTTCGGCCACAGAACTAACTGCTCTGCAGATGACTCATTCAGGCATTTCAAGGTCTTTTGAGCACTTCGTTGTAGTGAAAGTATCTGCTGGTGAATGTACATCGATTTCAATAGACTCGTGTCATATGGGGAATACTTCGTTGTAATGAAAATGTCGTTGTAATGGAATTTTACCTGTAGTTAGTTAAAGGCATTTCTCGTATTTCATTTTTAAAGTTAAGCTCAAAGCGAAAACACCAATATTGTGTAACTTGGAAAGATAGAGCAGGAAGATAATGACGTACAGAAACTACCCGAGGACAGACAAGGGGGGGATACAGGGTGGAACACCAGTTAGGAAAAAATGGGAGCAAGGAATGATACTAATGACGAAACGCAGAAAATATTTTGTGGCCATGAAAAGGGCCTGTGAGAAGCCAGCTGGAGTAGCAAGTCAGAATAGACAGCAAATGCATTGTCACGAGCGAGATCAAGATGATGATAAATTATTATATAAACTGTGATTTTTTTTTTTTGGCTTGTTTGGGGGCTCAGCTCAGTTTGGCCTAATTGGGTTGAGTCAGTATTATTGTTTATTGCAATAAAACTAATTACTCTGTTTGCCTATCCTCCGACTCCTAGAGCCTTCATTTGAAGTGCACATTTTTCGCTTCTACAAGAGCAAAATAGAAAAACAAACTAGCAAGAGACACAAACCGAGTTACGCCACATGTGAAGTAAAACTGACTAGATAGTGCCAGTAGTACTAGACTGAACCGGAATTGTCACATGAAACTTCCTGGACCCTTTAGTCAAACGTTGTGACAAAGGCACAGTGAGCCAGAATTTCACCCTTGGAATTTGGGTTACTGAAACTCCAATTCTGGTCTGAGCTTTTATTTTGAAAAAGATTCTCTCTCTCTCTCTCTCTCTCCCCTTAGCTGACGCTGGGTCTGGATTGGCTTCTAAGCCCCTACGCTGCTGTGGGTGCCAACGATTGTCGGATCTCCTTCACAACTCGCTTCCATGCATGGCGATCGTTGGCGATTGTTCTGGCCCCGTCGAGATTTATTCTGCGATTTCTGATGTCATCTTTGACCTGTTTTAGCCATGTTTTCTTTGGTGCCGTTCGTTGGATTCGCCACTGGGTGAGGTCATTCACGCCAGAGGAGTTGGTGTGGTAGTCGGCTCGCATCCGTTCGACATACATGGCCAAACCATCGCAGTCGACGTGTTTGAGTTTGTTCCTCGATTGGTGGTTGGTTGTCACATCTCTGTCGGATGTCCTCATCTCGAAGGCGGTCTCGGAGTGATACTCGTAATATCTGCCGGAGGCAACGCATCTGGCAGACTTCGAGTTTGTTGAGGTCCGCCTTGAGCAAAAGACTACCAGAGAGGTAAGATGAATACAGGAAGGGCCTTTATGTTGATAGAAAGTGCAACAGGAAGATGATCATCCGGAGGAAGGACAAAGAAAGGGGAGAGTGGAGGTCCTCCATTTTGGGGGGGAAAAAACAGGCCTGAAGAGGAGAGACTCTCGAGGATTACAAAGTATGACAAAGTGGTTGTGGAGGTCGAGATGGGATGGAGAAGCTTCCAGATATCTAAAATAATGGATAGTACTTACTGGATGCTCCCTGAATCTTGACAAATGGGGAAAAAAAAAGAAATAAAACAACCTGCATTGGATGGAGTTAAGAAGGTCCTCAAGGAATGGGTGAGATCAGTCATATTTTGTAATGGAAACAAAGACTATTCCCTGGGTTTATTAGGAACTAGCAAAATACCCGCGCTTCGCAGTGGAGAAGTAGTGTGTTAAAGAAGTTATGAAAAAGAAAAGGAAACATTTTGAAAATAACGTAACATGATTGTCAATGTAATTGTTTTGTGACTGTTATGAGTGCTGCTGTCATCAAGGATTTAATTATCATTATTTCTTTCAATCAGGTTCGTATTTGGAGGATGTGTTGTGTTCAAGTTATATTACGTGATTGTCAACCGTTGTAAAGATAACAGGTTTCATTCATCGAAGTGTTCACTACCCAAATCGCTGCTCATAAATCTAAGATGTTTAACAGGCATTCCCGGTATTAAGTTGTGGATTTGCCTGAGAATATTTAGCGGCAGCGTGTCTATGAACTTAATTTAAAGTTAAGCTTTACACCCTGCTTTCCTATTCGTTTGCATAAGCACAGTCCTTCACTAGCAATTTTAACTCCATTACAGCAATTTTAACTCTGTTACAAAAGTGATCAAAAGTCTCGTTTATACCCCGCGTCTTCTCAGTAAACTTGTATCTCGTGAATATCGTATTCGTCTTAGGCATGACAAATGCCAGTGGCAGCCTGTCTATGAACTTAATTTAAACTTACGGTTTACACCGTGTGCTTTGTTTCCGCAGTAGCTGCACTTATGAATATGCTTGTATGCGTCACTCGCTTCATATTCTTTTGCTGCCTTCTCAATGGCGTAATACGTTTTTTGTTCAGCGCTCTTTGGAGCTCCTGCTTGTTGTCTGCGTACTGCGTTCACAGTCAGTTCACGTGAGCCGCTCAGAGTACATCGAAGGTTCTCAGCTGTGCTTGTGCTCTCTCGTGCGATGTCCACGGCTTTATTTAATGTTAGCTCAGACCCGGCACTTAAAAGATTCTCTCGCACTTTCGCTGAGTTTGTGCCAAACACTATTCTATCCCTGACCATCTCATCTTCGTTTGCATAAGCACAGTCCTTCACCAGCAATTTTAACTCCATTACAAAGTGAACAAAAGTCTCGTTTATACCCTGCATCCTCTCAGTAAACTTGTATCTCGTGAATATCGTATTCGTCTTAGGCATGACAAACGCCAGCGGCAGCGTGTCTATGAACTTCATTTAAACTAAAGCTTTACACCCTGCTGTCCTATTCGTTTGCATAAGCACAGTCCTTCACCAGCAATTTTAACTCCATTACAGCAATTTTAACTCTGTTACAAAGTGATCAAAAGTCTCGTTTATGCCCAGCGTCTTCTCATTAAACTTGTATCTCGTGAATATCGTATTCGTCTTAGGCATGACAAATGCCAGTGGCAGCCTGTCTATGAACTTAATTTAAACTTACGGTTTACACCGTGTGCTTTGTTTCCGCAGTAGCTGCACTTATGAATATGCTTGTATGCGTCACTCGCTTCATATTCTTTTGCTGCCTTCTCAATGGTGTAATACGTTTTTTGTTCAGCTCTCTTTCGAGCTCCTGCTTGTTCTCTGGGTACTGCGTTCTCAGTCAGTTCACGTGAGCCGCTCGGAGTACATGCATCGAAGGTTCTCAGCTGTGCTTGTGCTCTCTCGTGCGATTTTGCAATGTCCATGGCTTTATTTAATGTTAGCTCACACCCGGCACTTAAAAGTTTCTCTCGCACTTTCGCTGAGTTTGTGCCAAATACTATTCTATCCCTGACCATCTCATCTTCGTTTGCATAAGCACAGTCCTTCACCCGTGAATATTTAGCGTCAGCGTGTCTATTGAATTGCAGCTGACAGACGGCCTTATATGGGCAGGCACTCAATTACGTGGGAGGCGTGATGATGAGGGACGCAACTCCGCCTCACACGCCGACTGAGCTGCTGGCTATGGCTATATATATATATATATATATATATATATATATATACAGTGGTGTGAAAAACTATTTGCCCCTTTCCTGATTTCTTATTCTTTTGCATGTTTGTCACACAAAATGTTTCTGATCATCAAACACATTTAACCATTAGTCAAATATAACACAAGTAAACACAAAATGCAGTTTTTAAATGATGGTTTTTATTATTTAGGGAGAAAAAAAATCCAAACCTACATGGCCCTGTGTGAAAAAGTAATTGCCCCCTTGTTCAAAAATCACCTAACTGTGGTGTATCACACCCGAGTTCAATTTCCGTAGCCACCCCCAGGCCTGATTACTCCCACACCTGTTTCAATCAAGAAATCACTTAAATAGGAGCTGCTTGACACAGAGAAGTAGACCAAAAGCACCTCAAAAGATAGACATCATGCCAAGATCCAAAGACATTCAGGAACAAATGAGAACAGAAGTAATTGAGATCTATCAGTCTGGTAAAGGTTATAAAGCCATTTCTAAAGCTTTGGGACTCCAGCGAACCACAGTGAGAGCCATTATCCACAAATGGCAAAAACATGGAACAGTGGTGAACCTTCCCAGGAGTGGCTGGCCGACCAAAATTACCCCAAGAGCGCAGAGATGACTCATCCGAGAGGTCACAAAAGACCCCAGGACAACGTCTAAAGAAAAGTAATTGGACAAATTAAATAACTGGAAATCAAATGTTCATTTCTAATTCTTGGTTGAAAACCCTTTGCTGGCAATGCCAGCCTGAAGTCTTGAACTCGTGGACATCACCAGATGCTGGGTTTCCTCCTTTTTAATGCTCTGCCAGGCCTTTACTTTCAGTTGCTGTTTGTTTGTGGGCCTTTCTGTCTGAAGTTTAGTCTTCAACAAGTGAAATGCACGCTCAGTTGGGTGAAGATCAGGTGACTGACTTGGCCATTAAAGAATTTTCCACTTCTTTTCATTAATAAACTCCTGGGTTGCTTTGGCTGTCTGTTTTGGGTCATTGTCCATCTGTATCATGAAACGCCACCCAGTCATTTAGCTGGATTTGAGCAGACAGTCTGTCTCTGAACACCTCAGAATTCATTCGGCTGCTTCTGTCCTGTGTCACCTCATCAATAAACACGAGTGTCCCAGAGCCACTGGCAGCCATCACACTGCCTGACTCCACTGTGTTTTACAGATGATGTGCTATGCTTTGGATAATGAGCTGTTCCACGTCTTCTCCATCCTTTTTTCTTGCCTTCATCATTCTGGTAGAGGTTGATCTTGGTTTCATCTGTCCCAAGAATGTTTTTCCAGAACTGTGCTGGCTTTTGTAGATGTTCTTTAGCAAAGTCCAATCTAGCCTTTCTATTCTTGAGGCTTATGAGTGTCTTTCACCTTGCAGTGCACCCTTTGTATTTACTGTCATGCAGTCTTCTCTTGATGGTAGACTTGGATATCATCGATACGCCGACCAAGCCCTGGAGAGTGTTGTTCACTTGGCTGGCTGTTGTGAACGGGTTTCTCTTCACCATGGAAATGATTCTGCGATCATCCACCACTGTTGTCTTCCGTGGACGTCCAGGTCTTGTTGCGTTGCTGAGTTCACCAGTGCTTGCTTTCTTTCTCAGGATGTACCAAACTGTAGACTTTTCCACTCGTAATATTGTAGCAATTTCTCGGATGGGTTTTTTCTGTTTTCGCAGCTTAAGGACGGATTGTTTCAGCTGCATGGAGAGCTCCTTTGACCGCATGTTGTCTGTTCACACATGCAAGCAGCACACCTCAGATCAACTCCAGGCCTTTTATCTGTTAATTGATAAGACATAACGATGGACTTGAACACACCTGCTCATGAAATAGCCTTTGAGTCAATTGGCCGATTACTTTTGAGCCCCTGGAATGAAGGGATTGTGTTCAAAAAATACTTTAGTTGCCTCACATTTTTATACAATCGTTTTGTTCAACCCACTGAATTAAAGCTGAAAGTCTGCACTTCAACTGCATCGGAGTTGTTTCATTTCAAATTCATTGTGGTAATGTAGAGAACCAAAATGAGAAAAAAGTTGTCTCTGTCCAAATATTTATGGACCTAACTGTATATAATGGGATAATATTTGTCATTTTCCAGTCCTTTGAAATGTCTCCAGTGCATAATGACTTCATGAAATTATGCGTCAAACATTTATATCTGTACTCACTAACCTCCTAAGGAACTCGAGGGTAAATATTATCTGTTCCTGGTGATTTATTTGATTTCAGCCTATTTAATCTGAACAGCTCTTCTCCCTCTACAGTTTCCAAACCCCTCACTAGTTCCTTAGTAGGCCCATTTTACTGCTGGCAAGTTGTCCACTTCCTCACATTTGATGACCTCTGACAAAATGTGAGTTTAGAGCATCTGCTCTTTCACTGGCTATTTTTTGATTCTGCCCTGATTATTAAAAAATACGAAATCTAGACAGGCCTCTCCCCGCATTGGTGCTTTAAGATCCTGTATTAAAAAAAACAAACAGTCACTGATTACGTCTAAACGCTCCTGCTCTTAGATTATTCCAGTTAATGTTTGGGTAGTTAAAGCCCCCCATGACTATAATATCCCCTGGTAAACTTGCCTTTTTAATATTGCTAAATAGATGTGCATTGAATGTGTTGTCTGCATTGGCTGGTCGATAACACCCTCCAAAAATAAAGCCTCTTTCCACATGAAGCCAGATGTCTTCACTAAGATGGGGCTCATCATCCAATTGTACAGGGCTTGTGTTTGAATTCTGCTCTGCCTATCCTTTTAGAAAATGTTTACCCTTTCTGTGTTTTGCTCATCCCCATCTCTGTTACTTAGCCAGCTTTCTGTTATCGTTATAATCTAATTATGCTCCGTTACGTAAAACTCCATCTCACTTGCTTTATCTTTGATACTTCTAACATTAAGGTAAGCTATTTTTAACGCGTTACTCATTTTACCTTTGCGCTTAAACTTTGGGTTAGTGGTAGTCAGCCGTCCAATTAGGACCATGATGGTTGCACCGTGCTCCGTCTTTCTTAGTGCTGTGGAGAAGAACATGTGAAGTGGCACAGCAATCCGATCCTTGCGTGGAAGCCCCTTCCGCAGGCACTGCATACGAGGTTGGATTTTGAAACTGGAGCCCGAGGTTCTTGTCTCGGCCTCCTGAGTTGCCTTCTGTCCTCTAGCTGCTGATTGCGTCTTGATGCCTTCTTGAACTACCCAGCGCCAGCCACTTTGGTTGCCTGTTAGACGTTCCCAGTTCTTTCCGTCAATGCCTGTTAGTTTTAGGTCACACTTGCAGACATCGTTATGTGGCAGTGTTGGGCGGCCCACTGGGCGATGTCCTGTGAACAGCTCACCATACCATGACATCCTTGGGAATGCGACCATCTGGTATTCGATGCACCTATCCCAGCCAGCACAGTTGTTTGTCATACTGGAGCAAGTTCACTCCAAAGGTCTTCTCCTTAGCCACAGTGTCTTGCAGCAACTGCCAGATATGGGACGGCGATTCCTACACGTCACAACCCGAGAGGGAAGTGGACGATATTCGAAAAAGAAAATAGCATTACCATATTCGGTCCCCGGACCCTCTTGTCCCCTAAGCACAGCCCTTAAATAACTGGCAAAAAATCACACGCAAAAGACAGTGGAACCGATTAATATATTGAAATTTGCTGTTTACATTTACTTGCCCAGTGCCTGAGTGCTCATTAGTGAACCCCTGCCCCAGACGCCCTCCCCAGCAGCCAAATCCTAACCCCTGGTTGGACCCAGACAATAAAAAAAAATTTAAAAAACTGTTCTCAGAGAAAGCAAAAAAAAAAAAGATTTAACGTAGTCCACATATAAGGAGAAAAACCCTGCAGTTCAGTTCCTACCGTATGGCATGAGGAAATAAAACAGTCCTCTGACGAAACGGCTTCTCCGCTGACTATCACAAAGAAACGCACTCATGAATCCGACTTGCCAGACGGGAGCACCTGGTCTCTTCTTGGGGATTCGTCACCTGATTATTTCTTCGGGGTGGCCACTCACAAATACCAGACATTCCCTGGGTGAAGTAAGATCCTGAATGATTCTCAGAGCGTAGACAGTCACCTCCTTGCCTTCGGCCTTTTCCTTCCTTTTTTCTCCTCCTTCCTTGATCCGCCATTTCCCCTTAACCCTTTGAGGGCTGAATATTTTTTCCCGAAGAACTCAGTTTTCTGAAAAGCACACAAAGCAATGGTTTCACACACAAGTCAACATAAAATGTCAGTTGCTATGTGCTGTGGCTGCTGTTGGCGCATGTTGCGCACCTCTGGCGGCAGTGGCTGCATTGGTGGCACCTCGATGATCAGCAGGAATGCATGGTGGGCAGCTGCCTGGCTGTCTTCGCACAGCAGGTGGGTGGTGGTGGCGGTCTGTGTGACGCAATCTGGTTTGTACCTCTTGCCATCATAAAGTGGTGGCCCTCCCAGGCAAACACTGCTGTGGGCACATCCGCTACATTAAAGTGTTCAGCACCACGATCACCTGGGGACCGATCAGATGATGCTGGTACCTCACTTTCGTTTTTTTTTGATCTCCATCTCCAGATCACTTGCATCAAACTTGGAGTCTGAAAAGTCAGAGGCCTATTCAACAAAATTATGTAAAACGTCCAGGGAGTTTTTTTGCTTTGCACATTCGCGTTAGTCTCTTGGCAGCTGTCAGTGCTTTTAGAGGTTGTTTGCTCTTCGCTACTCATGCATGCATAGGGAATCGAGGTTAAATCAACAAAGCTATGTAACTTTCCTTCTAGCAACGAGTTGAACTACAACAACAACAACAACATTTATTTATATTGCACATTTTCATACAAACAGTAGCTCAAAGTGCTTTACATATTAAAGAATAGAAAAATGAAAGACATAATTATAAAAAATAAATCAACATTAACATCGAATAAGAGTAAGGTTCAATGGCCAGGGGACAGAAAAACAAAAACTCCAGACGGCTGGAGAAAAAATAAAATCTGTGGGGATTCCAGACCACGAGACCGCCCAGTCCCCTCTGGGCATTCTACCTAACATAAATGAAACAGTCCTCTTTGGATTTAGGGTTCTCACGGAAGGGCTTGATGATGATGATGGTCACGTAGACTTCTTCCTTTTAATCCGTCCATCATTGTTGGAGCATCATGAAGCTTTGAGTAGGTGGAGGTGGCGCAGGCCACCACCACAAAGAAACCGGAAAAAGAAACAGAAAAGAGAGTAGGGGTCAGTACGGATTTTAGAGCCACCATGAATAGTTATTATGAAGAATTGAACATACAGAGTATCAGGATTAAGTTAAATTACGATTAAAATGAAGTTATAAAAAGGCCATGTTACAGTAATGTGTTTTCAGCAGTGTTTTAAAGTGCTCTACTGTATCAGCCTGGCGAATTCCTATTGGCAGGCTATTCCAGATTTTAGGTGCACAACAGCAGAAGGCCGCCTCACCACTTCTTTTAAGTTTTGTTCTTGGAATTCTAAGGAGACACTCATTTGAAGATCTGAGGTTACGATTTGGAATATAAGGTGTCAGACATTCCGATATATAAGATGGGGCGAGATTATTTAAGGCTTTATAAACCATAAGCAGAATTTTAAAGTCAATTCTGAATGACACAGGTAACCAGTGTAGTGACGCTAAGACTGGTGTGATGTGCTCAGATTTTCTTTTCCTAGTTAGGATTCTAGCAGCTGCATTCTGCACTCGTTGCAAACGATTTATGTCTTTTTTGGGTAGTCCTGAGAGGAGTGCGTTACAGTAATCTAGTCGACTGAAAACAAACGCGTGAACTAATTTCTCAGCATCTTTCAATGATATAAGAGGTCTAACTTGACTTATGTTTCTTAAGTGAAAAAATGCTGTCCTAATGATCTGATTAATATGTGATTTAAAATTCAGATTACAGTCAACAATCACCCCTAAGCTTTTTACCTCCGTCTTGACTTTTAATCCTAATGTATCCAGTTTATTTCTAATAGCCTCATTGTATCCATTATTGCTAATCACTAAGATTTCAGTTTTCTCTTTATTTAACTTGAGAAAGTTACTATTCATCCATTCTGAGTTACAATTCAGACATTGTGTTAGTGAATCAAGAGAGTCTGGGTCATCAGGTGCTATTGATAAGTACAGCTGTGTGTCATCAGCATAGCTGTGGTAGCTCACGTTGTGCCCTGAGATAATCTGACCTAACGGAAGCATGTAGATTGAGAATAACAGCGGACCCAGGATAGAGCCTTGTGGAACACCATATTGGATATCATGTGTCTTCGAGTTGTAATTACCACAACTAACAAAATATTTTCTCCCTGCCAGGTAGGATTCAAACCAATTTAAGACACTGCCAGAGAGGCCCACCCATTGACTAAGGCGATTTCTAAGAATGTTGTGATCAATGGTGTCAAATGCAGCACTCAGATCTAAGAGGATGAGAACAGATAAATGGCCTCTGTCTGCATTTACCCGCAAGTCATTTACTACTTTAACGAGTTCAGTTTCTGTGCTGTGTTTTGTTATAAAACCTGACTGAAATTTATCAAGAAATTTCTATGTCTAAAGAAACTAAAATGTAAGGGCGAGTTTTGTTGTAGTTTACAACCGATTACCGTCCTCTACTCCTTAATTTTGACAAAAGTTGACGTCAGCCCTGAAAGAGTTAAAAAGACAAAGTTTCCCGCCGAAACATCCTTTCCCCTCTCGGTTGCTATGGAAACATGACCCCGGCCACAGGCAGCTGGAACATTTACCAGGCGGGATCCTCCCAGCATTCAAAGTGCCTGAAGGGCTATTTACAGACACCCTCCCAGCCACATTATAAAGTGACGGACAGTCCAGCAGGACAAGCCGACTGTCAAGTTATGTAGCCTTGCTACAGTCTTGCCATGTGATGCCGAGGATGTGTCGTAAGCAACGATGGTTGAAGCTCTCTAGGCGGTTTTCCTGCCTGGCATTCGTAGTCTAGGATGTGCTGCCATACAGCAAGGTGCTGAGGACACGTGGCAAGTATACCTTCCGTTTGGGGCTCAGGGTCCACACTCTTCATGGTCAATTCACGTGGTAAGAAGTCCACTTGACCATCATCATCAAGTTCTTCCATGTGAAGCCTGAATGCCATGATGACTAATTGAGGTCATTGATATCAGGTAGAATGCCTAGAGGGGGCTGGGTGGTCTCGTGGCCTCGGAACCCCTGCAGATTTTATTTATTTATTTTTTTTCCTGTCCTCCCTCCTCGGACCTTACTTTTATTCTTTGTTGATTAGTATTGCCTAATTGTATTTTTTTATATTTTGTCTTTTTTCTCTCTCTTCATCCTGTATAGCACTTTGAACTCCATCATTTGTATGCAAATGTACTCTAGAAATAAATGTTGTTTGGCCATTACACCGGCCTGTCCATTTCACTGTCCAGTGATGGGTTGCTGCTGATGATGGAACCCAGGTAAGTGAAGTGGTCGGTGACTTCAAGCACTGGGACGTCCTGGCCCATGACATTGGACTTCTTAATATTAATAGATAGCCCAGCTTTGGGTTAGAATTTTCATTATTATGTATTTTTATGGGGCAGCACGGTGGTGCAGTGGTTAGCGCTGCTGCCTCACAGTAAGGAGAACTGTGGTTCGCTTCCCGGGTCCTCCCTGCATGGAGTTTGCATGTTCTCCCCGTGTCTGCGTGAGTTTCCTCCCACATGCAGGTTGGGTGCATTGGTGATCATAAATTGTCCCACATGTCTGCTTGGTGGGTGGTTGTGTGGCACCCTGCCCTAGGGTTTGCTTCCTGCCTTGTGCCCTGTGCTAGGATATAGCGGGTTGGCAGATAACTGACTGATGCATTTTTATCTTTTTACTATTATTTGTTCCTCCATGTACAGTTCTAAACGTGGCCTGTCCTAAACTCCTTGAACACATCCTTTAGTTTAAACAATCCTCAACTCGCCCACTCATATGCTTCCCCAATTCACCGGAGTCCCAGTGTCACCTTTACCCTTCTACCCTGCACCAAGATTTGAGCCATGCATTAAAAGCCTTCTAATCTCCTCAGTCTTACCTTGACTGGTGCGTAGCACAGGCAGAACTTCAGAGAAAATGACCCTTGTCAGTTATTCTCGACCTGGCACCTAACTCTTTAAATTTGGATTGCAGGGCAAAAGCGTAAATTAGTGCTAGAAAAAAAGAAGCAGCGGGAAAAGGCACCGTCTGGTACTGAGAGACAGGGCAAGGGGGCTCCTACAAGAGGAGACAAAAGTGGAATTGGCAGCACTGAGGAGAGCAGAGAATTTGAGAAAAAACGGGCAGGGGCGGTTTTTTTTTTTTGAATGTCCCATTTTATCCATCCATTATCCTAACTACAGGGTCACGGTGGTCTGCTGGAGCCAACACGGCTCAAGGCAGGAAACAAACCCCAGGCAGGACACCAACCCACTGCAGGGCATGCACACACACATACACACACCCGGGACAATTTAGAATCGTCAATCCACCTAACCTGCATGTCTTTGGACTGTGGGAGGAAACTCATGCAGACACGGGGAGAACATGCAAACTCCACGCAGGGAGGACCCGGGAAGCGAACCTGAATGACCCATTTAAGTTTACAAAATCCTTGTTTGAATGTCAAAAAGTGGACGGCTTAAAGTGTCCAAAAAAGAATTCGAGGGGTACTTGCGTAACACATATACCGAAAAGGAAAAGCTGGGAGAAATGAGGTTGCCAGGAGATGTGCCGCCGCTAGAAGAATTGGTTAAGGAGATGGATAGAAGTCCCTGTGATATAGCGGGTCCGCGACTCCGAAAGCATAGCATTTTAGTTTTGATTTTATCTATTTCTTTTTTTTTTAATCAGTCTCCGTTGGCGCACACGCGCAACTGCGGGGAACTAATGAGGTAGTTGGATCGAGACGCGCCTGCACGTGAAGGTGCGATCGTTCTCAACTGCTTAATTGTAGTGATGGGAAAAATTAACCCTCCTGAAGCTTTGAGGCTTCCTTTCTATTTATGCCGAAAAAGATTTGAAGATTTTGAAGCGTCCGCCTCCGTAGGAACAGCGACATCTGGTTGTTAACTGAGGTCAATGCAAGAGCGCAAGTGAGATGTTTCAGCCTCATGTCATCAGTAAAAGGTCAGAAAAGTCTGTGTTCATTTTATTCTGCTAAGGTCCTTCTCCATTTATACTATTTAATGAATACACAATCATTAAACATTAAATAATGAATATATATTCTTAGAAGAGATTTTGGCACTGTACCAGAAGTAAGTGTTCTGTGTCATCTCTAAATAAAGAGGATAGTAGTATAATGGCAGACTTAATGTGCAAACCCAAGACACATTACAGATTGAATTTAAGAACAAATATAACTTGGTTTGAGTATGATGGCTAAAATGTCTGCAGGTTCATTTCAAGCATATTTAGAGAGGTTTATGTTTTGCTGTTTGAATCCGAAACACTGGATTAAAAAGACATACCAAAGATATTTCCTGTCGCGGCTTGACAAGTGCCGACGCAGGTGGATGACGTATTGTTGTAAGCCAGTTCTTGCATGCACAGCAAACACCGCACCAACGCAATACTGTATAATTGAAACACGATAATCTTATCATTTCATTTAACAGCATAACAATACGATTCTAATCAGATCATAAAATGTAGACAATAAGGTATGAATGCTCCTAAACGCCGTTTTCCGCTGTTAGTCTCCAACTGTCACCAAAGCTCTCCAAATCTCTCTCTCTCTCTCTCTCCTCACAACCCAAAATTGCTGAATGAGAAGGATGCATTTTATATAAATAGGCTACCTGTTCATTCAGCGCCAAAGCTGCCAAACCATAAAAGCGCGCTGTGAAGCTCTGGTGACGTTCGAAGCTTCAAACGTCACGAGTCACGTGACAGCGGTGACTTGGAGCTCCGACCCAGTGATTCGACTCACTACGCTTCAGATTGACTGGCACAAGCTTCGACGCTTCCGTATCATTTCCCTATGTCTAGAGATTCTGAGAAAAGACTATTAAGTTTACCGTCTTTTAAGAGTCTTAACAATACGTCTGAATGGCAGTTTACTTTATAAGACACGCGTGGAATGCGTGTCGCATATCGCGCGTTTTTGGATAGTGTGGTCATTTTAGCGTGTGTTTTAGGATTTCATTGTTATTTCAGAGTTTTAACAGTATATTAAGGTAGCGATAATTGGCTATGGTTTTAAAGGTGCATGATGAATGCATGCTGGGTGATGTACGTTTTAAGATTTTATGTTTTATATCTCAAAGTTTTTAACTTATTGAGTAGTAGTAAGACAGTTTTAAAAATAATACGCGACTCCGATATGAATTCACCTCAGAGTTTGCCGAGACAAGCTTGTAGTACGCGCCTGTTTTGTGTGACTCCGATCGGAGTTTACCTTCTAGATTGGCAGAACGGGATCGTACAGGAAATAAGTGGTTGATTTTATTACTCTGTAATATGGTTTTATATTAAAGCTAATGGAGATGTATTGGCCGAGCCTTTGTAATCAGGAAGGAAGCGGGGGTGCGTGTAAGACGTCACACGCACTGTTAAAAACGTTCTTGGTGTCGTGGGCCTTAAATCTAACGAAACACCATCTGAGAGATGGGGGGCCCACCTGATGACCTTAGTGATTCTCCTGTGAAGCAGATGGTCCGCCAAGTCGCGAAGAATAGCAGAATGCAAGGCTTTGTACATTTCAAGTTCCGCTGTGGTATGGTGGAGAGGGGGCTCCTCTGAGTCAACTGTTGGGTGCAACACACTATGTGATTAAACGTACTGCATGTCATTTATTCCAACATGGACAATGGCGACTGGATCCACCCCCGCTCTGTCCATGAGCCTATCCACACTTCCAACTGTGAACCTGGAAGTGTCTAGAGCAAATCTGCACTTCAGTTCCCTAAATGATTGAGTCCCCAACTATCACTGCCCCTCTCTTTTGTTGAACTGGTTTTGAGGTGGCCTGTTGGGACTAATTTTGCCGATTTACCATCTCAGAATGTTCAGTGACTCCGTACAGATCCACAAGGACTTGAAAATGGGTTGACACTTCCATTTGTGGGGCTGGTGCTCCCAGACAGTGTGCACCCTTTACCTTGTGCCTTGTGACCGTAACCCACCTACAGTATCTCTATCTACCTGTCTGGTCTTAGAGGTGCACACTGTCTGAAGGACAGCTGGGTCATGTCTGCCAATTCTCTACTATAACGCAGGCCAGCCAACTCCTCCTTCACTTCAGCAACCCTGTGTTCAAGGTGTCGGGTCAGCATGGCATCTCTTGCAGAGATAGTCTTCAAGGTGGACTGACTCCTCCAATCCATCCTCTAAGTCAGGGGTCGCCAACTCCGGTTCTGGAGGACCACTGTGACTGCAGGTTTTCATTCTAACCCTTTTCTTAATGAGTGACCTGTTTTTGCTGCTAATTAACTTTTGAACTAATTTTAATTGACACGTTCTTTAAGACTCAGACCCCTTAACTGTTTCTTTTTCCTTAATTGGCAGCCAATCAATAAGGAGATACAGAATGAGCCAAAACAACTGGTGTCTATCATACATTATCTGAAAATAAAGAAAGATGAAGGTCTCAGGAATGTCGATCTGCTCAGATCCTCCATTTTAACAGTGCTCTTAGAAAGAGAAAATCAACAATTTCAGAAATGATTGATAATGCACCACAAGATCAGCAACAAAGCCACAAAATTAAAGAACGAGTGTAACTAACGATAGGAATCGGCACCTCATTAAGCAACTGGTTGGAGTGAATTTGGTTGGAGTTTAACACCCTGACTTAGTTGGTCTTCTGCTGGCTCACTCATTTCACGTTTCATTTCTGTTTGGGTGCCATTTAAAGGAAAGAAATGAAGAAATTCAATTAAAATGAACTCACAAGAAGTTAATTAGCAGCACAAATAGGGCACTCGTTTAAAAAGAAAAGAGATAAATAGGGCTACAATGACATCCTGCAGCCACGGTGGTCCTCCAGGACTGGACTTGACGACCCCTGCTCTAAAAAGTACAACATGACTTGCATTACACTGGCCTCATTATTAAAAAGGTGGATTTGGGCTTCTAAAACCGTCCAACCTTTTTTTAAGTAACATTTAAATGATTTAACTTAACTGATTAAACTAAAAAATAACAATAAAAAAATCAGGAATTAATACAGTCACTCGTCTCTCATAATTATTGATTTGTATTATTTTATACGATAGAAATTCGTTTTCTGCGGTGGGTTGGCACCCTGCCCAGGATTGGTTCTTGCCTTGTGCCCTGTGTTGGTTGGGATTGGCTCCAGCAGACCCCCGTGACCCTGTATTCGGATTCAGCGGGTTAGAAAATGGATGGATGGATGGGAAATTCGTTTTAAGAACAGAGACAAACGAAACGTTTTAAAATAATCCTCCCTCAGTCCAGTAGATGGCAGTATTTAGCCACTTATATGACGTTTTTCACGAGTCGCTCGTTGATGACTCGTTCTGTTTCTCTTTGTTTGATGCCGCTGGCTGCCGAGACACGTGAGGGGCAAAAAGGGAGCAGAAAATAAGGAGCGGGAGGTAAAGTGCCGGTAAGCAACGAGTGCAACAGGCGGGTAAGCGAGGAAAAAGTGGAGCATGGCGTGAGGAGACAAGTCCTGGGATTGAAAACCCAAGGCAGGCAGCGTGGGGGCAATCAATCTGGAGAAAGGGAGAAGGGACCGAGAGATTCACGGCAGCCCGTCATGGCCATCCTTCTTTGATGCTGAAGAAAATGCACCCCCTCTCGCGTTTAAGTTCACGTTGAGTCTCCAGGCTGCTGTGTGAGCCGCTAGCTCGTCCCGTCTGTGCGCGTCACTCAGTCAGCTTTTAGTGTGCGGGGAAATCCACAAAAACCCGATACCCCAAGTTTCATCAGACATTTACCGTAAATATCATTTTCAATACGAACAGAGAGGTCTTTTGGACAGGTCTGGGTTGATGCAGAGACTTATATAGGGGGGTTAAGTGAGTGGAGGGGCGCATAGCTGTGACATTAAAAAGTTTTGTAATGTGTTTTCGAGTGCTTTAAACTCGTGGCGATTACATTTAAAGACAGTAACAAACCCTGAAACTTGTCGTCCCACTCGGTGGGACTTAATGTGTGCGGCGGATGGAGTGATGGCAGACAGGGCTTCGGTCGCGCCTGTCACTTTAACGGCTTTATTCTGCCATTTTGTAAAGACAGTGGACAGAGGTTAACCTTCATTATACACATTTCATTTCCTCACATACGAGTCCTCGCTCTCCAACCATCCATACATCTATTATCCAACTGCAGCCAACACAGGGCGCAAGGCAGGGAACAAATCCTGCAGGGGACACGCACACACTAGGGACAATTGAGAATCGTCAATGCATGTCCTTGGACTGTGGGAGGAAACCCACGCAGAAACAGGATGAACATGCAAACTCCACCAGGGAAGTGAACGCAGGTCTCTTAAATGCACAGCAGCAGCGCTACCCACTGTGCCACCGTGCCGCCCCGCTCACCATCCAATAATCCTTTCATACTGTGGCGTGCAGGCGGCTGCTAATGGACTATGCATTAGGGACAGAAAGGGTAGAGCTGTGTAAGTGAGGGGGCTGTGAGAAGGGGGGTCTTTGGAAATGAGAGACAGGAGGAGGCTTGTAGGTAAAGGAAGGGGTGAGTTAAGGAGTCCAGAGATAACAAGATGAGTGTTATAGCGGGATACAAAATGACACAAGGTGAGTGGCAGAAGACAAGCTGATAGATGAGGAGAGCTTTGCTTTTATATTTTGAAAGCACGCTCATTAATTCAGTTAATTAAGACAAGACCATGTTTGTAACACAGCTAAGATTAGAAGTGAAGCTTTGGAATGCCAGGGGCCTCATGCAGAACGCCGTGCGCAGAATTCGCACTATAACATGACATAAGCACAAAAGCCAAAAAAATCGAGATGCAGGAATCTGTGCGTGCGGCAAAACTCCACGTTCTTCCGCTCCATAAATCCTGATCAGCGTGAAAAGTAACACTCGTGCACGCGCCTGCTGTCCCGTCCCATCTTCTCCCACAATTGCAAGTCCTTGAATATGCAAATCAATATAAATCGCCCTTAAGCTCAGCGTTCTGTGAAAAGCACGGGGGGAAAATATAAGAATTTCAGTGAATACCAAGTGGAGGCAAAGGAAAAACGTACTATTTGTTCAAATAAACCGTGGTATAAACGGCAAAAGGGAGCCGATTGAGTGACAGAGTGTCGGAGAAACTCGAAAGCTCAAGTTCACAAAGTCTCACAGTGCCTGAAATAAAAAATGAAGTTGTCAGATATCAAAGTCGCCGTGAAAAGGGGAGTCGTAGCCCACCGTCTGCGCTTATTAGGGTACAGGCAAAAAAAAATAGGCACACAGTGGGGAAAAAATCTCGAAATTTCCACTCTAATCACATAGTTTAACATCACAAACTTCATCTTAAAATCATTTAATTTACTAGTTTCTCAAATCCCATCGGAACTAAAGTAGCACATTAAATGCTTTGTTTTGCATTTGTTCTTCTATGTGCTCTGTGTGTGTAAATCACTACGTGCTTCTTAAACCGGCTTTCTCTTCCTCCGACAGGACACAGACTCCATGACATTCGTGATATTACAGCTCTCTGAATAATTAAAATAATGAGACGTACACTTGATATCATTTTCATGATGATAGGAGTTAAATCCTATTATTAAAAATGGGAACACGGTGGCGCAGTGATTGTGCGCGACCTTCGATGAAATACTTTATTGCAGCAGTCCTGTCTCTTTCAGACGTGCTGACCTCCAATTCCTGTCCTTCCTTTTCTTTCTCCACATACCCAATCGCCACACAATCAGCTCTGTAATAGACGTTAAGCCATCTGTAAGCTTACAACGACCATTCTTCAAAATGTTTAAGGAACATTGAAATATCTTCGTGGTACGTGTTTAATTATTCTATCCATCTATCCTTCCAGTGTCGTGCCAGTCCCAGCAAGAATACAGCACGAGGTAGGATCAATCCGTGAACTAGCTAGCGCTGCAGCACCGTGTCCTCACATGTTTAATTGATAACAATATAGATTATTTAAATGAAGTTGAAGTTTTATCTGTATAATCAACATATTTTGCTGCATTTCATCTTAAAAATGATATCGTCATCATATGTAAATACACGCTAAGTGGCGCAGGTTGTGCAATATTATTACTGAAGTGCAAGTTTACCGTGATGTGATTGTACTTCTAAGTACCAACAGTTCTACAAGGAGGATGGACTGATTGAGTGCTTTTAAAGTTCTTGGGATGAAACTGTTTCTGAACTGCGAGGTCCGTACAGGAAAGGCTCTGAAACGTTTGTCGTATGGGAGCAGTTCAAGTAGACAACATGGCTGTGGCAGCATGTGCTTGATGCTGTATACCGACAGTTCTCTTTCTGATCAGCTGCTGTAGAGCTGTGACTCACACTCAGATACAGTGATATAAACACTCTGAGTGGTGCAGTGAGAGTAATATGGAAAAAGATGATCCGCTGTGGCAACTCCTAACGGGAACAGCTGAAAGAAGAAGAAGGTGCAGTGAGAGTAACAACGCTAAAGCAGTTCTGGTATTTGGAATACTATGGCTGTTCCCTGGACCATTATATTGTTACGAGTTAATTACAATAAGATGCGTTACAATAATAAACAATATGCGGTTAGTTTCTGTATATTTATAAAGCCGTGTCATGAAAATAATGAGTAACCACACAGGAACAGTAGCACTGCTTTGACGCTGGGTGCCGCCATTCTGCAAAACCGAGCGGAGAACTTGCGTACGAGAAGGCATGAGGTGCCGTGGAAATGTGTGTGGCTTTACGCCAAGCTTAGGTTTTATACACCGTGATTTGAACACGGAAACGTTCTTACACAACATTTTTGTGCGTACGCACCATTTATACATGAGCCCCCAGGACCTTGGGGTTGTGCCGGCTTATTACGCTTAAACGGTAATCGAGATGGAAACGTGTCTCATGTTTTTTTTTAAAAAAAAAAATAATACACGTCACCAGTAAGTGACCAATAAATCAATTGGATTGTTTGCACCAGCAGATGATGATCAATGTATAAGGCAAAGGCCAAGTGAGAGGAAACAAACGCCAGGCTGATCCCCAGCTCTTTGGATTTCCACGCTCGTTTATTGACGGTGATCTCTTATCACGGAGAATTTCACCCACGGCGGCATAAAATGTGTCGAAAGAAAAAAAAAAAAAGGCATCGTATGCTGCTGAAAAACTGCTGAATTTGGTCATCGCAATGACCGCAAGTAACGCGGACGGTGTGAAATCAAAACTAAAGAAAGGAAAATTTCTAATAAAGCACACATGGCGGACTTAACGGCTAAAGGCAAAAAGACTCACACAAGCCTCGTTCAGCCAGCGGCGATTGCAATGAATAAAGTGACTTATGGTGATATGTTGGATCCTTTGTGTGTGATAATGTTGGGCGACACATTGACGACCTGCTGCATGCCATTACGGGTTTGAATGAGCGAATCTGGCGGAGGGCTGAGTCTGCAGTCCAGTGTGATGAGTAAGCGGGTCTGCTCGGGTACTTGTGTTTGTCGTCACAATTTTGATTCATTTATGGGCACAGTAAATGAAACTGCGTATAAGGGGGTGGGGCTGCCAGCAGTGACCCTCATGTTGCAAAAGGGGTTCCAGGAGGGGGAAAAAAGTTTGAGAACATCTGGTTCAAGTGGCCAGTTAGTAATGAGTTACTTGTAAAATGACGCCTGCGATATCGTTGTGTCCTCCACAGCACGCTGTCCTGTTCTTCATCCTTTTGTGTTTCTTCAACTCGAATGACAATATGGAGCTGGTTCTGTTTAGTTTAAGCCAACTTACAAAGGATGCCAACATAATGGAGTAAACATCAATCTAGGGAACTGTTTGGGAACAACAAGTTTGACAGGACGAGGGTACAAAATCAATCGCCACAAGTGAAGATTCCAGCTAGTGACAAAAACCAAACAGCTGATGCCAGTTTGATGGAAATTCACAGAACAAGAGATAGGTGTGTAGGATAAACCTGTGCGAATGGCAAATGTATTTTAAGTGGTCACTCCTAGGAGTGGGGGCATCGTGTGCAGGCAGTGGGCATTCAGTCCAGGGTTCAAGTGGAGCCAGAACAGGGCTGCCTCTGATCCAGAGAAATCATTTTGGGGCTGGGATGGAAGTGACAGCTGTGGGAGCGTTAAAGTCCTCTTCATTCCAGAAAGATAAAGCAAGAGGAATGAGAGAAGGAGTGCCTTTGAGTACGGAGTGGGCAGGTGGAAAAGCACTAGCGACCGTTCAGGCATGTCCACTGAAGCTGTCCATCGGCTTCTTCACATTTGTTAATGTTTGTTAAACGTGACCCCCGTATGTGTTTGTGCTGAAGATGCTTTCTTTAATTCTGTGGGCGTCTCTGTAGTTGTTGTGTGTCAAATCACTACATCACATGCCAAGTCTCTTTTGAGGTGGTAGTCTTAGTTTAGGCCCAGTCCAGAGTTTAGGTTACATTTTGATTAGACTTGAGTAGACCTGTGCTGCCACTCTGAAATGATTCAAAATTTAAAATCCTGAGTTTTTAAATGTTCTTCTTAGGCTAACAGTGAGGGTTCAAAGCAGTTGAAATTTCGCAGAAAAACTGAGGTGGTGGTTCTCTGTGTTTGTTATTAACTGGAAGTTATCCCTTAAATGTTTTTGAGTTATTTTGGGGAACTTGTATAAAGTAATTCTATGACTTTTATTTTCACAGATAAAAAGTTGCCTCCTTCACGTTAGGCCAAGCATGGGGGGGTCTAATGGCGTCCGTGTGAGAAGCCAACCTTAGAAAAGAAGAGCAGACTTGGAGAAGAGAAGAGTTTAACACAGAGCATGGCCTCCACCATGAATGAAAGACTGTCATGCATTAAAGAAGAGGACTGTGAGTGGGGTGAAACAGAAGATGGGAAGTCAGAGGCCCGTGAAGGGAGAATTTCTGTTTATAAAGAGGAGGAGGGCAAGGGGGAGATGATTGAAGTTAAAGTGGAGGATTTGGAAGAGGTCTCCGTTAGTGGGAATCTTTTCAAACAAGAGATTTCTGAAGAATCTTATTCCAGTTTACAGCACTGGGGCATTGACACGGGACAACCGGCTACCCAGCAGAGTTCTGCAGAAGTGAAATTCGAGTTTGAAGAGAAAATCAGTGAAGGAAGCTGGAAGGAAGAAGAGCAGCTGTCATCTGGGAATGTGGGAATTAGTAAGTAATATGATTAAACATCAAGGGAACAAAAAACGCCTTACATTTACAAGTCCAATGAGTTTTTGTGTTACCACTTTAAGTAGGTGGAAGTGGCAGTCGGGTACACAAACAGAGACGAGCTGCAGGTGTCCAAGGCGTCTAAAAATAGCTGATCTAACAAATAATAATACTGTAAAGGTTTGTGCAAACTCTTAGAAAACGGAAAGCATCCACCACATGGCTTACCCATTCAAAGCTGTAATTTTTACAGCACATCATTGTCAGTGTTACGTTTATTGAAATTAAAACAATAATTTCTAATCCTGTCCATCCTCGCCACACCCAATGCAAATCTTATCATCTTTAGCTCTGCCACCTCCAGCTCTGTCTCCTGTGCCACCGTCTCCAGCCCATATAACATAGCTGGTCTCACTACCGTCCTGTAGACCTTCCCATTCACTCTTGCTGATACCCGTCAGTCACAAATCACTCCTGACACTCTTCTCCACTCACTCCACCCTGCCTGCACTCTCTTTTTCACCTCTCTTCCACAATCCCCATTCCTCTGTACTGTTGATCCCAAATATTTAAACTCCTCCACCTTCACCAACTCTACTCCCCTCAACCTCACCATTCCACTGACCTCCCTCTCATTCACACCCATGTATTCTGTCTTGGTGGTCCTACTGACCTTCATTCCTCTCCTCTCATTTCTCCACCTCTCCAGGGTCTCCTCAACCTGCTCCCTACTATCGCTACAGATCACAAGGTCATCAGCAAACATCACAGTCCATGGGGACCCCTGTCTAATCTCCTCTTGTCAACCTGTCCATAGGCGTCAATGTGCTTGGACCCGGTCAGATCTTTTGTGATGTGGGCACCAAGGTATCTGAAACTGTCCAGCCTCTCCACCTGTTAAGAGTGCTGTTAGTTGTGATGTGGTTGTTGTGCTTCTTCTTCTTCTCCAGAGCCCACAATCACCTCCTTGGTCTTTCTGACATTTAGAAGTAAACTGTTGTCCTGACACCCATGTGGTGGACTCTCTACGTCACCCAGGAACGCCTGATGACTGTTGTTAGAGATCAGGCCCAGCACAGTTGTGTCCATCAGCAAATTGACAATGCTGTCAGTGTCTCGTGTAGCCGTGCAGTCATACGTGTAGAGGGAGTACGGCAGTGGACTCGGAACGCGGCCCCGTGGAGTACATTTCTTGAGAGTGAGGAATGGTGAGGTGTGACCACCCACTGAAACCACCACAAGAAGATAAAAAACCCCAGTTGCACAAAGATGTCTTCAGACGCAGGACCCTGAGTTTGGTGAGGAGCTTAGATTGCCGTATTGTGGTAAATTCCAAACTCTTGCCTACAGATGGCGTTCAAATGTAATTACCACTCACGTTGTCCTGGTGGGACATTTCCGATCAAGGAGATGGTATCATCTCTGGACCTACTGGAGTGATTTGTGAACTGTAATGGAGCTAGGTCTTCATTAGTTGTAGAGAATATGAAATTCTTGACTAGTCTCTTGAAACGCTTCACTGTTATAGCTGCTAGTGAGACGGGATGATGTTTGTTCAGACAGGATGGATGTTATTTCTTTGGTGCTGGAACAACGGTGGATGTTTTTGAAGCACGTCGCTACAACAGACTGAGTTAAAAACAGTTTAAATGTTACTGTGAGCACTGGTGCAAGCTGATCAGCAGAAATCTTAAAACCACGTCCTGGAATGAGGTCCGGACCTGCTGACCCTCCTGGTGATCATTTAACCGAAGGCTCTCCTAACAATTTGTGTGTGTATATTGTATAATAATTAAGAGTAACATATTAAATAGATTCAGTGGCACACCTCAATCATCCATTGCATTAGACCTCTTTTTTATTATTTTTATAACAGTCCACACAATAGTTTTGTTTTCACTCTAGTAAGAGATAAAAAGTATAAAATGTTATACATTTGAGAGACGGACACTAAAATAAAAACACTCATTTATAAGTATTGTCAAGTCTGGTGTAGTCCTCATAATACTGATTTGTTTTTATGGTCCCATCGAGTGCACAAAAGTTCAGTTTGCTTTCAACAAACCTATTGGACCATCCCTGGTGTGGCAAAATATCCGCATCTACAATCGTCTGTTCGCGTTCACGTCGTTCAATCCTCAAAATGTTGATTTACACGATTCAGGAACATACGCTCTGAGAATCTGTGGTCCCGCTACAATTAAAGCTACGACAAGTTTAATTTCAAAGAAACCACAATTCGGTCAGGGTTTTATTTATGATCAACATAGAATCGAAAGAGTTAAACGTTCAAACACATTAGAAATTCTACAGCCAATCTTCTTGTTCTTTCGGCTGCTCCCGTTAGGGGTCGCCACAGCGGATCATCTTCTTCCATATCTTTCTGTTCTCTGCATCTTGTTCTTTTACACCCTTCACCTTCGTGTCCTCTCACACCACATCTATAAACCTTCGCTTAGGCCTTCCTCTTCCCTGGCAGCTCTATCGTTAACATCCTTCTCCCAATACAGCCAGCATCTCTCCTCTGCACATGTCCAAACCGTCGCAATCTCACCTCTCTGACTTTGTCTCCCAACTGTCCCACCTGAGCTGACCCTCTAATGTTCTCATTTCTAATCCTGTCCATCCTCGTCACACCGAATGCATATCTTAGCATCTTTAGCTCTGCCACCTCCAGCTCTGTCTCCTGTGCCACCATCTCCAACCCATATACCATAGCTGGTCTCACTACCATCCTGTAGACCTTCCCTTTGACTCTTGTTGATACCCGTCTGTCACAAATCACTCCACCCTGCCTGCACTCTCTTCTTCACTTCTCTTCCACAATCTCCATTACTCTGTACTGTTGATCCCAAGTATTTAAACTCATCCTCCTTCGCCAACTCTACTCCCTTCATCCTCACCATTCCACTGACCTCCCTCTCATTCACACCCATGTATTCTGTCTTGTTGGTCCTACTGACCTTCATTCCTCTCCTCTCCAGAGCAGATCTTCATCTCTCCAGGGTCTCCTCAACCTGCTCCCTACTATTGCTACAGACAATAATGGATACAAATCCACACGTCCAAAAGTATCGCACTTTACCAGAAAATTATCCGAAAAACACGGACAAAGAAGCTTTCTTGGATTTCTATATGAATCCAAAAGATCACAATCGCATATATAATAAACCAACAGGTGAGGAACTGTCCGATAATAGTTTTGAAAGACAGAGATGTCAAAGAAAGAGTTGATATTTGTGTTTATCCAAAGGCACAGCACAATCCGGGAAATGACTAGTGCGTAGGGGTTGGCGAGCAAAGTGAGCAGGGGGCAGAGCCCCCTAGTATTTACATATTAACAGGCAAGATAGTTTAAACATAATTCCCCGAACAACAAAGACATAGCAAGAATAAAGACAAAAATCGACAAATTAGGGTGCGATGTGCTATCGCTAGAGAGAACCTCAAATCATCACAGATTGGTTTACTGTCCTTAAAGTTCAAGAGGCTGTGGTGGGCTGGCGCCCTGCCTGGGGTTTGTTTCCTGCCTTGCGCCCTGTGTTGGCTGAGATTGACTCCAGCAACCCCCCCGTGACCCTTTAGTTAGGATATAGCGGGTTGAATGATGGATGGATGGATGAAGTTCAAGAGGAAGATGAAATGCTGGAAGCACAATGGAGTATGCAGGCAGCCAATGCCAACAGCATGTTCTGTCCTACCAGTCCATAGGTTGATCACTGCCGTGAGACTACACAAAAGTTTGTCTTCAGAGACGCGTCTCCCTTGTAACCCTGGGTAAAATAAACCTTCTTCCAGCAGGTGGATTCTCAGCACTAACACGCTGTTGCTTCTCGCTTCACCACTCCATGTGCGTCTCTCTTTCTCTCTCAGTCTCTTCCTTCCCTTCCAGGTTAAATTGTCTTCAGCCTGACCGTCCTGTCCACACTGTGTCTTCTTCTTAAAGTTGCAGTTGCCCATTTTCCAGTGAACCCTCAGCATCCCATTTCCTGAGGTACACCCAGAGGTGGCTTTAGGGGTGTGCGGTGCAATGCCGCGCTGGGCCAGTTTACGTCAAACGCTGTTACCGGTATGTGTGGACTGTCCTTCTGAGCCCTCATAGATGTTCTCAATGTTCAATTCTTAGGGTTGCTTAAACTTCACATGTGTGCACATAGTCATGGATTATCTCAGGCCCATCTTGAGTTCATGGTAAGCACTTTGCATTTGTGGAATCAATTGAGACTCAATTTCAAAACAATGATCATTCAGGTAAAACTTCTTCAGCTAAGTCTGAACTTGATAAGTGTTTTTCTTGGAACAGCACCAGAAACACCAAACAGTGTGCCATTTATCTCAAGCTAAGATTTTATTTATTACTAGCAGATTACCCAGTGGCTTCGCTCACTGAGTGGAAGGGAAAAATTTGTGGCTCTCGTGAGGCAACGGCATTAATGACCCAATTCTATGATTTGCCTCTGCATTTTAAATGTTGGCATAATGCCAGACTCCTCGGTAGCAGCCGTAGTACCAAACGATGTCCTCTGAAAACACGAATTGTATTTCCAAATGTTCTATAGAAGATGAGTTGAATGTGGATATGCTCCAGAAATAAGTGACAACGGTACAGGTGGATGGCTTAAAGGTGTTAATTTCACCTTGCCGTCTGAACAACACATCCCGCGTGATTCAAATGTAACCCTCTGTGCTTGGCCGTACTCACACATGATGTCCATTTCTCCTATTGTAACTTTTGGATGTAATCTTTTTCAACGTTAAAATTGAATCCCTCCATATACAGACCCTGACGCCTGTGTGAAGTGGTAGCCTGTGAATACTGCATCCGTCGAATTCGATTCTGTTCAGCACGTTGTTCGGGTGTTTGTGAGGCCATCAATTGTGGTTGTCGTGTATGTTGATCAGCGAGCCGTCTCTCTCGATTTGGTTCTGTCTCACTTTCTCTGTGTAACCTGACTGTTAGATAGATAGATAGATACTTTATTAATCCCAAGGGGAAATTCACATTGTGGTCATACGTAAGTACGTTGTTTGGGTGTTTGTGAGGCCATCAATTGTGATTGTCGTGTATGTTGATCAACGAGCCGTCTGTCTCGATCTGCTTCTGTCTCACTTTCTCTGTGTAACCTGACTGTTGTGGTCATACGTAAGTACGTTGTTCGGGTGTTTGTGAGGCCATCAATTTGTGATTGTTGTATACGTTCATCAATGACCTGCAAGCCGTCTCTCTCGATCTGCTTCTGTCTCACTTTCTCTGTGTAACCTGACTCCTGTGGTCATACGTAATTTCCATTTCAAACGCGAGTGCATTATAATGTGTTATGTGGTCATATGTAATTTCCATTTTAAATGCGAAAATAATTTATATATATATATATATATATAAAGACATTAAATAACTTTTTTTTAATTCTTTTTTAACACTGCAGGTTTCCAAGAGAATATCAGCTTATCCCGATCTTCATTTGCTCAGACCTCTCCTCAGTGCAGAATGCAACAGAAACAGCATAAGGAGGAAATGAAGAAATCATCAGAGAATGTGACAGCTCCCTCTTTCCAGTGCAGTTCTCTTCCTGTGAGAAAAGCCACCAGTACTAACCAACAACAAGGCCGTAACGCAGATCCAGAGGCTCCGTATGCTGGCCGAGAATGTGGACAAACTTTGAAAAACAAGTCTGACTGTAAAGATGACAAATCGATTCATACAAAACCAAAGCAGTATTGCTGTTCTGAATGTGGAAAACGATTCCTCTATGACAGCTGGCTCCAGGCACATATTAGAAAGCATACGGGAGAAAAACCTCATTGCTGTTCTGAATGTGGCAAGCAATTTTCCACCATTTACAGTCTCCAAAGCCATATGAGAATCCACACTGGACAACTGCCCTATGGGTGTGCTGAATGTGGGAAAAGATTCATCAAAAGTAGCCATCTTCAGAGCCACACTAGAATTCACACTGGAGAAAAACCTCATTGTTGTTCTGAATGTGGAAAGCGATTTTTTAACAGTTACAGTCTCCGCATCCATCAAAGAATCCACACTGGAGAAAAGCCATATGAGTGTGCAGAATGTGGGAAAAGATTTGTTAAAAGCAGCCATCTTGAGAGCCACACAAGAATTCATACTGGAGAAAAGCCATTTTGCTGCTCTGAATGTGGCAAACGATTTACCATCAGTAGCCACCTTCAGAGACACACAAGAATCCATACTGGAGAGAAGCCGTATTGCTGCTCTGAATGTGGCAAACAGTTTTCAAACAGTTGCAATCTCCAAAGACATGCAAGAATCCACAGTGGAGAAAAGCCATATTGTTGTTCTGATTGTGGCAAACAATTTTCTGATAGTCGTGGTCTCCAAAGGCACACAGCAATCCACAATGGAGAAATAAACAACTGAAATTGTGGTAGTGGTTCTGGGATAAACCGGCCTTATGTTAAAAAAAAAATCAAGCCCATCTGAACATCTTACCATTTGCCACGGAGCCGCATGAATTACAGAAGGAAACACTAATGGGGGCAAATGCAAGTACCACACTGAGCCCTGGCAACAAATCTCAGAGAATAACGTCAGCAGTAGAGTAAAAATCACTCCATGACTCGGGAGGGAGGTTCACTTCTGTCTAGATAGAATGCAACCCAAGCCCTTGTACTGTTGAAAAATTAAACAAGAGGAAAAACTGTAGGCCTGTGCTTATTGTGACAATAGATTAACTGACAATAGCAATCTTCAGAAGCACACAGAAATTCATACTGGAGAAAAGAAAAAAAAAAAAGAAGCAGCAGCATAACCAATAAGAGCCTCTTTGGCCAAAGAAAGCTAGAAACACTCACACATCTGGTGGCCTGGTGTGAGGTCCTGATGTCAGAAAGATTATATGCTGAAAGAGACAGCAAAGTGGGCAGATTCATTCACTGGAAAATCTATTAGAGATGCAACATACCAGCATCAAAAAGACACTGGGACCACAGTCCAGACTGCATAAGGGAACGATGCAGGTGCTACACTGGTGGGAGTAAGAATAATGCAAAATGACAAGATGTTAGTCACTTGGGACACATCAATACCAACTGACAGAAAAACAGATGCCAGAAAACAAGATGATGTTATCAAGAAAAAGTCTTAAGAAAGCCTGGATAATTCAGGTATCAATTCCTAGTGATGAATGCAAGCTGTGGCAGATTACATGGGACCACCAAAGAATTCACAGTGGTAAGATGCTCCATTATTGTACTGAGCAGTGGACTTCAAGACCATTAAATAATTCACACTGATAAGAAGCTTTATTATTCATTATTGTACTGAGTGTGGTAAACAATTCTCTGACAGTAGTGAATGTCATGTCCATTAAAGAATCCACAGTAGTAAGAAACTCCATTATTGTACCGAGTGTGGTAAACAATTCTCAGGCAGCAGTGGATGTCATGTCCATTAAAGAATTTGCACTGGTAAGAAGCTTCATTATTCATTATTGTACCAAGTGTAGTAAACTATTTTCAGACAGCAGTGGACTTCAAGACCATTAAAGAATCCACAGTAGTAAGAAACTCCATTATTGTACCAAGTGTAGTAAACTATTCTCAGACAGCAGTGGACTTCAAGACCCTTAAAGAATCCACAGTAGTAAGAAGCTCCATTATTGTACTGAGTGTGGTAAACAATTCTCAGACAGCAGTGGACGTCATGTCCATTAAAGAATTCACACTGGTTAGAAGGCTCATGGTTGTTCTGAATGTTTCAAGTGTACTTCACACAGTTGGGGTCTTAATGGCCACATGGCAGTTCACACTGGAGAAGCCCTGTAAGAATAAGCTGAAGGGTGAATTATGAAGGAATGGAAAGAGGACTGAAATGTTACTCTCCTAACTACTCAAGTGTTGATGAGTACCTCCACGTGATGGGCTTTGCTGTTATGATGGTAAAAAAAATACTTTACAATATCCATCCATCCACTCATTATCCAACCCACTATATCCTAACTACAGGGTCACGGGGGTCAGCTGGAGCCAATCCCAGCCAACACAGGGCAGGGCGCCAGCCCACTGCAGGGCGCTTTTACAATATGAAAATAAAAAAATATATATATTCATAGTGGTGGGATATCTCCCATGATTATAACGGTACCTCCTTCCTTCATGGGATAGGTGACAGTGGTAGTGAGAGTGTAATGTCCTCGGATGAAGAGAACAAGAGCTTCAGTAAGGTGACAATCCAGATGAACAGTGGAACAAACAAAACCACAAAGTGCAACTTGAGCAAACAATGAAGAGAACTTAACACAGCACAGTGGTCAACTGAAGACAAAGAGGAGGTCAAGTGCTGCTGCTGGCAGAAACAAAATCCAGAATTTACAACTAATGTATATGTCAGGAGGACTCACAAAAAGTAATCCTGACACCCAATTTCTTTTTAAGATTACTGTTCTGTTACACCACACATCCCCAACCCAGAGGTCATATGTGTACTCCTTTATCTTCACAGTTATAAAGCTGAGAAAAGAGAAACCGACCTGTAGACGTGTCTTGGGTGTGATGGTCTGCCGGAGAGTCGATGGATGGATGTGCAGATCCACTCGGCACATGTGGACAGCTCTGTTTTAAGCTGGAGACGTTTTAAAGGAGATCTCATGCTGATTGTGTTAAAGTGGGCTCAGTGAGTCAAGTGCCCTTCACGAAATGGACAGTCCGGGTGAATCGTCTGCTCATGGATTGGTTCTGCTTGATGTTTTACTGTTGTATGTGCAGTTTTATTACACCAGTAATTAAGTGGTGTCTCAATATTTTGTCATCTTTGTCCTGTCCAGGTGAACGCCTAATGCGTTTGTTTGTTTTTATTTATTTATGAATTTTACAAATCGCCGAAACTCGCACAAAAGACAACAATTGATTACTATACAGAAAAATATGGAGTGACCTCCCCTCGACTTTCTCATCTACTCAGACATAGGGACGAGTCATTCATATAGGTAAACCAAAAGAAAAGGTTATCTTATTATAAGCTTACCTTATTAATTTTAAGGGTTCTATATTGGCATCATATTTTCAAATGTAAATAAAGCACATTTTGAATATCTGTCTTTACACTACGTGTTTATGTTCATATTTAATAAGAATAAAATTGTGCATTGCCCAAGACCCATGACGTGGATGCGACAGACACAGATTCCCATTACCCTTTCTGTGGTGGGTTCAATATATGTGTGTTTTATAGTTATATATTTACAATCAACGGGTAGTTGGTACACCCTTAAGAGTGAATTTAATAAATATATTAATATAAACTGGGGGGGCTTTGCCCCCTGCTCACTTCGCTCACCAACCCTCGGGCGGGCAGTACATGATAGCCACTTCGAGTACAGGGAAGCAAATGTACAATTTAAACAGATTGTTATTCTCATTGGAATTGTTACATATGCATAACTGACCTAATTACAGCGACTAATTCATCATAGTAAAAAATAGTAAAACGTCAGAAATTGAAAGGAAATGATGTTTCATGTTGCGTTCGAGGTATTCACTGCGTTATATGCTTATTTTCTGTTTGGCTTTGCAATTAACACGCAAATACTTTTTAAACTTACAGTTTTACTGTAAAACAATATTTGGAAATTAACTTCAATATCGCATTGAATTTTGATTCCGTGTTTGGATTCACATCGTGACAACGCAACGTATAACTGCCCGTGAGTGAATTTCTCGAAGGTTTATCCCTGTGATTTGTTAATTGTCATAGCAAAAGCTATTCTAGCTGGAAACTGTAAATGTTTTAATACAAATGGCATATCAAGATCTCCTTTGGTGTCGAATGTACTACGTTGCCTTTCTTGTCGCCTGTTAAAATTTGACATGTCAGAACTGTTCGACCAATTTTGAGTACAACTAATCTTGTCCTATTGCATAGCCCGTCACTCAGACATCAATTACGCAATTACATTATGATACATCCTTCTTTCAACAGTAATTCAGCCGGTGTAAGACCGGACGGTGTTAACGGTTGTAAATATTCCTCGTGATATTGTAAGTTGATGTTTTCATCTTCCGCATGATTACCACCAGCTGTTTCAGCGTTGTCTATTGATACGCATTTAACCAATTTGCCGTTTAACCGATCGACAATTTGCACGTTCATTCATTTGACTTCATCGTTTCTCGGTCCTACGATTGCCCGTGTACTCATTTCTTCTGTTGGTAACCCTTCGGGATGAAATTCGTCAATAAGATTTGGACATAATGCATCTTCTTTTATTGGGAATTTACTAAAATAAAAATCGATTTGGTTGGAAATAAATTCTGCACCATTCTAGTCTGCTAATAAAAGTGGGTTAAGATGCCATCTGCGAGATGAGTATGTGGGGCATAGTGATTTTAGCTCCAAAATCAAGGGGACATTGTAATCAGAATATACACACGTGGACAAAATTGTTGGTACCCTTCAGTCAATGAAAGAAAACATCACAAAAGGGTCACAGAAATAACTTTAATCTGACAAAAGTAATAATCAATAAAAATTCTATGAAATTTAACCAATGAAAGTCAGACATTGATTTTCAACCATGCTTCAACAGAATGATTTAAAAAAATAAACTCATGAAACAGGCCTGGACAAAAATGATGGTACCCCTAACTTAATATTTTGTTGCACAACCTTTTGAGGCAATCACTGCAATCAAACGATTCCTGTAACTGTCAATGAGACTTCTGCACTTCTCAGCAGGTATTTTGGCCCACTCCTCATGAGCAAACTGCTCCAGTTGTCTCAGGTTTGAAGGGTGCCTTTTCCAGACGGCATGTTTCAGCTCTTTCCAAAGATGCTCAATAGGATTGAGGTCAGGGCTCATAGAAGGCCACTTTAGAATAGTCCAATGTTTTCCTCTTAGCCATTCTTGGGTGTTTTTAGCTGTGTGTTTTGGGTCATTGTCCTGTTGCAAGACCCATGACCTGCGACTGAGACCAAGCTTTCTGACACTGGCCAGCACATTTCTCTCTAGAATCCCTTGATAGTCTTGAGATTTCATTGTACCCTGCACAGATTCAAGACACCCTGTGCCAGATGCAGCAAAGCAGCCCCAGAACATAACAGAGCCTCCTCCATGTTTCACAGAAGGGACAGTGTTCTTTTCTTGATATGCTTCATTTTTCCGTCTGTGAACATAGAGCTGATGTGCCTTGGCAAAAAGTTCAATTTTTGTCTCATCTGTCCATAGGACATTCTCCCAGAATCTTTGTGGCTTGTCCACATGTAGTTTGGCAAATTCCAGTCTGGCTTTTTTATGATTTGTTTTCAACAATGGTGTCCTCCTTGGTCGTCTCCCATGAAGTCCACTTTGGCTCAAACAACGACGGATGGTGCGATCTGACACTGATGTTCCTTGAGCTTGAAGTTCACCTTGGATCTCTTTAGAAGTTTTTCTGGGCTCTTTTGTTACCATTCGTATTATCCGTCTCTTTGATTTGTCATCAATTTTCCTCCTGCGGCCACGTCCAGGGAGGTTGGCTACAGTCCCATGGATCTTAAATTTCTGAATAATATGTGCAACTGGAGTCACAGGAACATCAAGCTGCTTCGAGATGGTCTTATAGCCTTTACCTGTGACATGCTTGTCTATAATTTTCTTTCTAATCTCCTGAGACAACTCTTTCCTTCGCTTCCTCTGGTCCATGTTGAGTGTGGTACACACCATGTCACCAAACAACACAGTGACTACCTGGAGCCCTATATATAGGTCCACTGACTGATTACAAGATTGTAGACACCTGTGATGCTAATTAGTGGACACACCTTGGATTAACATGTCCCTTTGGTCACATTATTTTCAGGCTTTTCTAGGGGTACCATCATTTTTGTCCAGGCCTGTTTCATGAGTTTATTTTTTTATTAATTCTGTTGAAGCATGGTTGAAAATCAATGTCTGACTTTTATTGGTTAAATTTCATAGAATTTTTATTTATTACTACTTTTGTCAGATTAAAGTTATTTCTGTGACCATTTTGAGTTTTTCTTTCATTGACTGAAGGGTACCAACAATTTTGTCCACGTGTGTAAGTTTAATGTCACTGTGCTCTGTACAGAAAATATTTCATAAATCCACATGTACAGGCCTGGCCAAAGTTAGCACACAGGGGCTCTCAGCATTTAGAACTGCTGGGCCAAGCATAGGACAAGACAGCTGGAGGAATGAATAGTCAGCCTAAACACTGGTGTATACTATTTCATCCTCTGTTATAAGTCAGCACAAAATCTTCTTTCCTTGTTTGGAAATGGACTATTTATCGACGTGGGGTAAACCGGTATAAAAGACTTGGACATCAGCCAAACATTCAAAGCCGACGGACGGATGGGTGATAACGTCATCCGTTCCGAAAAGCCTTCAATTGCAGCGATGAAAAATGGCAGACTGCATAGATCGAGATCCCACCTTGGTGATGTCTTGCTATGGCTTCCCCTCTGTGATGCCGCGTAAATCGTCAGTAAAGAAAGCTAAGTTATTTTCTCTTATGTGATTCCTTACCGCCGTATGAGGGATATCACCTTTTAATATCATATCTCTATAGTTTTTGGTTACTTCAAACGCCGCAATTACAAAAGAACTTATTCCAACTAGGGAGCTATATCGCCCCTAAAAGGAAGAGGCGTGGTCAGAAATAACAATAGCGTCGTACTTTGAAGTTTTAATGGTAGGCAAGAAGTTGTTATCTACAAAGAAATCATCAGTTCTTGAGTAGCAGTGATGCACTGGAGAGTTGAAGGAATATGCTCTTGAGTTTGGGTTTAGAAATCTCCAGGGGTCTGATAAGTTGTGATCGGCTACAAACTGTGTAATTGTCTTCGCAGCGTTAGACGTCATCGTTCCTGTGGCAGGAGACCTATCTAAGAGTGAATTTAAAACACAATTTAAGTCCCCAGCCATTATAATTTTATGAGGGTTCATGTTGCAAATGGATGTAGATACATTTTGCATGAAGTCTCTATCATCCACAAAATCAAAATCACTTTACAGTTAAATAAATTACCCATAACAGTCATGTATCGCCCTTCAGGATCAGATATTGCATCTGATACTGCAAATGAGACTGTTCTATGTATTAGAATTCCCACACCTCTAGTTTTCTTTGTAAAGCTGGCATGGAATATCAGGCCAGTCCAGTCTCCGGGCAGTGGAAACCGATCCTTGCTTAAATATGTGGGTCACCTGTAGAAATAGTATTTTAGCGTTTAGACTTTTATTGGGAATTTAAAGCTGAGGAAAACGTAATAATTTATAAGAGCTGAGAGAGCAGGAACTGTGTCTGTCAAAAGCATTCACGCGAATGAGAGAGGTGACAGGGCTGTGGGCGTGGCCTGTTGAGAGGAGGGCGGGACTTAAAAACATCTCTTGGCAATTGTCTCGCCTCTTCTCAAGATGTTCTTTTATAATAAGAGAGATGTCTTAATTAATCAAAATCACACGGAGAAAATAAGAAACCCAAAAATATTCAATGTAAATGTAATTCATAGTGACACATTCGATAATCTGAATTAAATCATGACACAAACAATACACCACATTAAACATCTGTACAAAAGTACCACTTGATATGTCTAAAATGTTTTACGGAAATGGTTCCAAATGTTGCCTCTGAAATCTTTCTTCGTCAATGAGTTATATCGTACAGTGGTGTGAAAAACTATTTGCCCCCTTCCTGATTTCTTATTCTTTTGCATGTTTGTCACACAAAATGTTTCTGATCATCAAACACATTCAACCATTAGTCAAATATAACACAAGTAAACACAAAATGCAGTTTTTAAATGATGGTTTTTATTATTTAGGGAGAAAAAATCCAAACCTACATGGCCCTGTGTGAAAAGTAATTGCCCCTTGTTAAAAATAACCTAACTGTGGTGTATCACACCTGAGTTCAATTTCCGTAGCCACCCCCAGGCCTGATTACTGCCACTCCTGTTTCAATCAAGAAATCACTTCAATAGGAGCTGCCTGACACAGAGAAGTAGACCAAAAGCACCTCAAAAGCTAGACATCATGCCAAGATCCAAAGAAATTCAGGAACAAATGAGAACAGAAGTCATTGAGATCTATCAGTCTGGTAAAGGTTATAAAGCCATTTCTAAAGCTTTGGGACTCCAGTGAACCACAGTGAGAGCCATTATCCACAAATGGCAAAAACATGGAACAGTGGTGAACCTTCCCAGGAGTGGCCGGCCGACCAAAATTACCCCAAGAGCGCAGAGACGACTCATCCGAGAGGTCACAAAGACCCCAGGACAACGTCTAAAGAACTGCAGGCCTCACTTGCCTCAATTAAGGTCAGTGTTCACGACTCCACCAAAAGAAAGAGACTGGCCTGCAAAAACGGCCTGCATGGCAGATTTCCAAGACACAAACCACTGTTAAGCAAAAAGAACATTAGGGCTCGTCTCAATTTTGCTAAGAAACATCTCAATGATTGCCAAGACTTTTGGGAAAATGCCTTGTGTACTGATGAGACAAAAGTTGAACTTTCTGGAAGGCAAATGTCCCGTTACATCTGGCGTAAAAGGAACACAGCATTTCAGAAAAAGAACATCATAGCAACAGTAAAATATGGTGGTGGTAGTGTGATGGTCTGGGGTTGTTTTGCTGCTTCAGGACCTGGAAGGCTTGCTGTGATAGATGGAACCATGAATTCTACTGTCTACCAAAAATCCTGAAGGAGAATGTCCGGCCATCTGTTCGTCAACTCAAGCTGAAGCGATCTTGGGTGCTGCAACAGGACAATGACCCAAAACACACCAGCAAATCCACCTCTGAATGGCTGAAGAAAACAAAATGAAGACTTTGGAGTGGCCTAGTCAAAGTCCTGACCTGAATCCAATTGAGATGCTATGGCATGACCTTCAAAAGGCGGTTCATGCTAGAAAACCCTCAAATAAAGCTGAATTACAACAATTCTGCAAAGATGAGTGGGCCAAAATTCCTCCAGAGCGCTGTAAAAGACTCATTGCAAGTTATCGCAAACGCTTGACTGCAGTTATTGCTGCTAAGGGTGGCCCAACCAGTTATTAGGTTCAGGGGGCAATTACTTTTTCACACAGGGCCATGTAGGTTTGGACTTTTTTTCTCCGTAAATAATAAAAACCATCATTTAAAACTGCATTTTGTGTTTACTTGTGTTATATTTGACTAATGGTTAAATGTGTTTGATGATCAGAAACATTTTGTGTGACAAACATGCAAAAGAATAAGAAATCAGGAAGGGGGCAAATAGTTTTTCACACCACTGTATTTTCCTTCACATGGCTTTCTACCAAAACAAACAGAGACTGGAAGAGCAATAGAATAGAACCTACAGTCGACATAAGTTAAGACTGGACGGAACTGTTTTTGGAAGTCAGCACCGCACGACTTTTCCAAATCGATGTTTTCTCCTCGAGTGAGTTGTTTATGATTCATACTATCGAAGATGTGTGCTACACTGCCATCGTAGTCTGAACAAATCTAATGTCCTCAGCACTTATAGCTGTCCCATCAAACAAAATTTGAATATCTGGTGTGACGAATAATGGAATCGGGTAACCGAAGAAGAAGTGGTGACTGAGGAGAAAATGTAGTTGCTAGTATTTTATTGAAATATGCAGTGTGGACATCAAGTATCTTCATAGTGTTGATCATCCAGTGGACGGATGTTGCTTCTATTTGCGGGGGGTGTGGTGTGCAAGAATAAAATTAATATTGTGCAACTGAAGATGGCATGAATGATTATTAAAGGCAGAAAACTCAAAGTGGCGTGTCATGATTGAAGCAGCTGGCTGGTTCAGTTCTTTTTGTAGTCGTGCTGAAGGCTCTCCAAACTGTCGGTGCTGATGATTTGTTGTTTTTCCTTCTATCAAAAAAGATGAAGTCTTGTAATTAGTAATAAATCTTTCATTATTATTATTATTATTATTATTATTATTATTATTATTATTATTTCATAGAGTTTCATGTGTTTAGGGGTGTTTTGGGGTTTGTCAGGCTCCTTCAAGGTTCATTTGTAATCTCCACTTGGCTAATTACGCACTCATAGGGCACGGACCTCCTGGAACTCGGAGATTGACCTGCACATTTGTGACAAGCAGAGAAAACTCAGTACCACGCTATATAGTCATTTTCCAACCTGCTATATCCTAACTACAGGGTCACCGGGGTCTGCTGGAGCCAATCCCAGCCCACACAGGGCGCAGGGCAGGAAACAAACCCAAGGCAGGGCACACACTAGGGACAATTTAGGATTGCCAATGCACCTGACCTGCATGTCTTTGGACTGTGGGAGGAAACGTACGCAGACGCAGGGAGGACCTGCAAAGCAAACCCGCGAGGCAGCAATGCTACCCACTGCGCCACCATGCTGCCCCATGCTGTTTATGTTTCATAAAAATAAAATTTGAGAACCTGCATTACTTACTTATCCATTAAGCTCCTTCAATTGAGTTCACCTTCTATACGCACAGTATTAATGTGCCTTTATGGCTTTACATTTTATGGCAATAATGTAAAAAAAAAAATGCCGTGAATATTGGCGCTCTAGTCGTTCCCCAGCTGCCTTAGCACCTTTGGTTTCCATCAAGTCTGCACATTCTGTTTATTTCTGCATGGATCTTCTCTGCTAAACCCGAGTTTCTCCCAGAGTTCAAATCTGCACTTTGTCCGTCCGTAGGCAAGCGATATACAAGTGTGAGCGCAATCGTGTGCTCTTCATGGTGTCAACCACTGCGTGATGTGCCTCAACGAGATCAACAAAGAAAGAACATAGTGAGAGATGCACAAGCTTCGTAACCAGTCTGTAATGGAAGTGATCAGCATTATACAGGTGCTGGTCATAAAATCAGAATATCACGACAAAGTTGATTTATTTCAAAAAGTGAAACTTGTATATTAGATTCATTCATTACACACAGACTGATGTATTTCAAATGTTTATTTCTTTTAATTTTGATGATTATAACTAACAACTAATGAAAGTCCCAAATTCAGTATCTCGTAAATTAGAATATTGTGAGAAGGTTCAATATTGAAGACATCTGGTCCCACACTCTAATCAGCTAATGAACTCAAAAGCCTTTAAATGGTCTCTCAGTCGAGTTCTGTAGGCTACACAATCACGATGAAGACTGCTGACTTGACAGTTGTCCAAAAGACGACCATTGACACCTTGCACAAGGAGGGCAAGACACAGAAGGTCATTGCTAAAGAGGCTGGCTGTTCACAGAGCTCTGTGTCCAAGCACATTAATAGAGAGGCGAAGGGAAGGACAAGATGTGGTAGAAAAAAGTGTACAAGCAATAGGGATAACCGCTTGTACCCTGGAGAGGATTGTGAAACAAAACTGTGATGGAGATTCACAAAGAGTGGACTGCAGCTGGAGTCAGCGCTTCATGAACCACCACGCACAGACGTATGCAAGACATGGGCTTCAGCTGTTGCATTCCTTGTGTCAAGCCACTCTTGAATAAGAGACAGCGTCAGAAGTGTCTCGACTTGACTGCTGCCGAGTGCTCCAAAGTTATGTTCTCTGATGGAAGTAAATTTTGCATTTCCTTTGTAAATCAAGGACCCAGAGTCTGGAGGAAGAGAGGAGAGGCACAGAATCCACGTTGCTTGAGGTCCAGTGTAAAGTTTCCACAGTCAGTGATGGTTTGGGGTACCATGTAATCTGCTGGTGTTGGTCCATTGTGTTTTCTTAGGTCCAAGGTCAACGCAGTCATCTACCATGAAGTTTTAGAGCACTTCATGCTTCTTGCTGCAGACTAACTAAATGGAGATGCAGATTTCATTTTCCAACAGGACCTGACACCTGCACACAGTGCCAAAGCTACCAGTACCTGGTTTGAGGACCATGGTATCCCTGTTCTTGATTGGCCAGCAAACTCGCCTGACCTTAACCCCATAGAAAATCTACGGGGTATTGTGAAGAGGAAGATGAAATACGCCAGAGCCAACAATTCAGAAGAGCTGAAGGCCACCATCAGAGCAACATGGGCTCTCCTAACACCTGAGCAGTGCCACAGACTGACCGACTCCATGCCACGCCGCATTGCTGCAGTAATCCAGGCCAACTAAATATTGAGTGCTGTACAGGCTCAGACTTTTCATGTTCATACCTTTCAGTTGGCCAACATTTCTAAAAATCCTTTTTTTGCATTGGTCTTAATTGATATTCTAATTTTCTAAGATACTGAATTTGGGACTTTCATTAGTTGTCAGTTATAATCCTCAAAATTAAAAGAAACAAACATCTGAAATACATCAGTCTGTGTGTAATGAATGAATCTCATATACAAGTTTCACTTTTTGAAATAAATCAACTTTGTCATGATCTTCGAATTTTATGATCAGCATTATATACCCTGGTGGTAGGGGTGGTCCTATCTAATGTTGGTTGTTACAGCTCCAGAGGCCTCGCAAAGCATCATGGGACACTGAACAAAAAATGTTCTGCTAAAGTGGCCGAATGATCAGTAACAACAAATTCACCGTGAATAACACTTTGGCGTAATTTGCTGATCAACGCTAATTATTATTAAAATGTTGGGTCACAGGTAGGTGAAGTGACATGCTCATGGTGTCAGTAGTGGGATTTGAATCCACAGCCTCTTAATTTGAAGTCTTAACTACTACGCTACACTGTACCTGGAGTTATCAGCCTTATACACGACAGGCCACCATGTGAAGTTACTCATCAAGACCCAAGTGGTTAGGAGGCGTACATTTCAGTCCTTCGTCCTCCATTACTTCATTCTTTCCCCTCCAACTTACTCCTTCAGGCCCTCTCCATTGTTAATTTTCATGTGGCCATAAGGATTCCTGTGTGACGATGCAGGTTTGCTCCATGCTCCCATCTCGCGTTCGGGGAGCCCTGAATCTGTCACCGTCGGTAATGTTACCGATGAGCTCGGCAGGGAGGCATATTAATGGAGCAAGGGGATGGGGTAATAGTGGTAAATGCTTTTATTAAAATCAGCAAACCAACAATCAAAAACAAAAAGTGTCCAAATAAAGAAGTGAGTCTTCATTAAATAAATAATCCATAAAATAGGTGCAGAGTGGAGGTCAAAAAAAAAAAAACAGAAGAAAAAACAATCCTTTAAAACGGCGACGAGGTTAAAACAATGCTGGAAGCAGTCCTTTAGAAACAAGCCGGTGTCTTCTTTTATCTGGCGGCTCCCCTGCTTCTCCCATCAGGCTTCTCAACAGGAGAGTCGCCCTACCAGCAGCTGGCCTTCTCTCCACTCTTCTGGTCTGGAGGCTTCCCGATCCCTGGCTTCAGTTGCGTTCTCCAGACCGAGACTTGGCTTCCCGAACGACCAGGATGCTCACGTCAGGGAATTCACCGCCCAAGCCTCTCGACTTCCACTGCCTTCTCTGCCGTACGTGGCTAGCCGTCCTACTACCGGTCACTCCCGTTCCTCCATAAAATGTTCAGCGGGAGCGACCACTTCCAACTGCCCTAAGTGTTGGTCAAACACCCCTGCTAGGGCTCAACTGTCAACTCGCTCGCACCGGCTATCTCTCTCCCTCCACACTGTTTGCTGCTTCCTACTCTCCGTCTTCCTTTTTTCTTCTCCTCCTAGCCGCCTCACACTTCTATTTATGACTGGGACGTAATTCACCTGTGGCAATCAGCGGCTCCTGGGAACAATTACGGATGTGGATGACTCCTCACCTGTGCACTTGAGCGAGACTCGCTCGCAACCGCAAATCACCCCAGGAACAACTTCAGCCACGCATCACCTCGGCCCCTTGCTAAGCCGCGAGTGCAGTGATTATTTATTTTAAAAATGGCCCTTTGACATGAGCTGTGGACCCGCTAAACCACATTCTGCTGGCTTGAGAAACACGTGACACATTCAGAACAGCAGTGAGGCTTCTTCCAAGTGTGAATTCTTTCATGGCCATGAAATCAACGGCACTTTGAGAATCGTTTACCACACTCAGTACAACAATAAGGCTCCTCTCTATTGGGGATAATCAAGTGTCCATGAGAATCCTTTACCACATTTAGAACAGAAATAAGGATTGTGAAGGATACTGTTATGGGAAAATTTCCAGCCATTCTCATAAGTGCAGAACAGAGTGGATTGGTATGTGATACTGAAGACGGCTTCTTTGTGAAAATTGTTTGCCACAAGAAATAGAAAACTATGAATCCATACTAATAAAAGGCAAAGCCCTCCCTCCCTCATCACTAATTCTCCAACTTCCCGTGTAGGTAGAAGGCTGAAATTTGGCAAGCTCATTCCTTACAGCTTACTGTACTTACAAAAGTAAATTATACGCGTTATGGTCATAACTGAATCCTACTAACGTACATATATATGTCCATAGCATGTGGCTCGGTCACCGTGTGAGGCGGCGTTGGGTCCCCCATCCCAACGCCTCCCACGTTGTTGGCTGCCTGCCCATATAAGGTCGTCTGGTCTCTTCATTCCCTTCCTTGCTTTGCCACGGGATTCACGTCTCCCTGCTGATAACTGCAGCCTTTTTATTTTATCCATGGCTTCTTCGCTGTTTTATTGTTCATTTATTATGATTATATTTATTGTGTAGGTATTTTAGACTTAATTTACATTGTTTAGGTACCCATTTCCTTTATCGTTTCAACCGTACCCCTATTAACATGTCTATCGAGGTGATCCCCATCGATCACAGAACTGTCACTTACCGAGTGGTTTCCTTGCCCAGAGATGGCACCTACCTTTTCCATTCTCTGTGTTACATATTGCAAGGCCATATCAGGCTCACTCTTGATATCCGGAGGAACATTGTGTCTTATGTATTGAATGACTGCGACTGGTTCAAGGTGTGGACTGATGACGGTACAGGAGATAATTAGACTACACAGGAGCACTAGAAGAGTGAAATGCTTAAGCCCTTCACCTATGGATCTGCATGTGAGTTGATGGTGGCCTCTGAATTGTTCGGTTGTCGCTTTCAAGTGTACCGAAATGGCCAAATATTTTACACCTTTCGACAACCGCCAATGCCTCTTAAACATCTTAGATTGACAGGTGACGATTTCAGTAGTGGACACTTTGATGTTTATGAATGTTTAAACTCTCAAAAGCTGGATGTGATTTTATCGATGAAACTGGTTGTATACTTACAACACTTGACAGATGCCGAATGTCTCTTCAACACAAGTCCTACAAATACTGTCGTAATTGAAACAAACCATGAAACTCAAACCGATTATGACAGCAGCAATCCAAGCTGTGAGAAAACAGTAAAAAGGAGGCGTGTCAGACGTCGTGGTACATTTTCTGATGCAGCTAGACGGAAACAGCTTCGTGACGCTGCCGCCAAATATTCGCAGGCAAATCCACAACTTAATACCTGGAATGGCTGTTAAACATCTTAGATTCACGAGTACCGATTTGGGTAGTGAACACTTCGATGAATGAAACCTGTTATCTTTACAGCGGTTAACAAACACGGAATGTAACTTGAACACAACACATCCTCCAAATACGAACCTCATTGAAAGAAATAATGATAATGAAATCCTTGATGACAGCAACACTCATAACAGTCACAAAACAATTACATTGTCAATCATGTTACGTTATTTTTAAAATGTTTCCTTTTCTTTTTCATAACTTCTTTAACACACTACTTCTCGGCTGCAAAGCCGGGTATTTTGCTAGTCAACCATAAATCTTTAGTAAGAAGCAGCAGAATGGGCGTCTGTAATATACAAAATTATACAAAGCTGTGGCCATAAGGATTCCTGCTGTCTGAGAAACACGTGACACATTCAGAACAGCAGTGAGACATCTCACCAGTGTGAATTCTTCCAAGGTTGTGAAATCAATGGCACTTTGAGAATCGTTTACCACACTCAGTGCAATAAGGCGGCTCCTCTCTACTGGGGATAATCAAGTGTCCATGAGAATCCTTTACCACATTTAGAACAGAAATAAGGATTGTGAAGGATACTGTTATGCCACGTTCATAAGTGCAGAACAGAGTGGATTGGTATGTGATACTGAAGACAGCTTCTTTGTGAAAATTGCCACAAGAAACAGAAAAATATGAATCAACCATAAATCTTTAGTAAGAAGCAGCAGAATGAGCATCTGTAATATGCGAAAAATAAAAAAAGATGTGAGAGGCAATAATGCTTCACATTTGGCATGAATAAATTTTATATTTTCAACACTATTTTTTATTTTTTCATTTAAGGCAAAAATTTCACTATTTATGCCAATGGCTGGCTGATTTATTTCCAAGTCATGTTCAATTCTCCATATAAAAGTAGCAGCACATGATCTCCGCTTTATCAGCGAGTGACAACCAGAGGTTCCAGTACTCTTAATTTCTTGCTCTAGCTGTGCTTTTGTGGTTTGCTCAGTAATGGTGCCCCTCTGGACTAACTCCACATTGGAGGTCTTCGTTTTTTTTTTTTTTTTTCCACTACCATCTTCAATTACACTAATGAAGAGGCAGAGGTGGGCACTTATTTTTATTCTAGGGGACATGCAATGACTACTTTTGGGGTGCATTTTAAACTGTGAGATTAGCTTCACCAAGTGAACATACTCATCAAGACTTGAGTAAGATGCAAAGCTACATTGTCACTTCTTCCTTCATTACCTTCTTCTTCACCCTCCATCTTTACTCTTTCAAGAATCTTTCCCCAGAGTGGATTTCCTCAGCCGCATCGAAAATTGTTTATTTGTGAGAATTATTCAGTACATTCACGCTCCAGTGTATTTTTGATGTGTTTTTTGAAGACTGTTGGCCTGTGAAAAATCCTTTTTCACATTCAGAAAAAAATTAAATGTTTTTTACCCTCAATGAATGCATTTGTGCTTTTTGAAGAGCTCTGTTACTAGTGTTGTGGACGGCTAGGCCCCTTACCCGGGCAGGACGCCTCCTCGTCAGAAGGACCGTGGACAGAGCATTACCTCCCCCTGAGCGCTAAGTGGCAACTGCCCTGACTGACAGCGGTGCCTCAGACTCCATGGGAGTTGGAGTTTGACACAGCCCTGTTGGGGTCCGTGGGCACCGCCAGGGGGTGCTAAACAGACGCTGAGCCCTGGAGTGCAGCTCTTCCACCCCACCCAGAAGTGCTGCCCCAGAAACCCATCAATGAGGACCTGGAGCACTTCTGGGTGCTTTATATAAGGGGCTAGCAGCCACCACTCGGAGAGCCAGAGTCGGGAGGAGGGAGATGAAGCTTGCTTGGAGAAATGGAGGAGAAAAAAACGAGAAAAGAATTGTGTATTGTGTTCCTGCTTGGGACTGTGTTACACTTGTGGGGAATGGAGAAGGCATTTCCCACAAGGGAAGTTAAAAATAAAAGCCCTGTGTGCTTTGAAGTTGTGCCTCTGCATGTGTCTGTGTCAGGTTGACTTTCACACTAGAGAATCATTTCCCACATTCAGCACAGCAATAGTGTTTCTCTCCGTTGGGGGATTCGTTTGTGGCTGTTAAGATTGTATAAATGGAAGAATCTTTTACCACATTTAAAGCCGCAAGCCGCAAAACGGCTTCTCTCCAATACAAATTTGTTTGTGCTTTCTAAGAGTGGCACTGGCAGAGAATCGTTTACCACATTCAAAACAGCAAAATGGCTTCTCTCCAGCATGAATTTGTAACTTGTACTGCTAATGAATCTTTTTCCACATTCATAGCAACAATGTGACTGTTCTCTTGGAGGACCGATTTCTTCAATGACGGTTTGCTTACTTTTCAGGAGGGAATGAACCTCACTCTTGAGTCCTGAAGGGCACTCGTTTCTCCAGAGTGATTTTTGCACTGCTACCCGTTGTCATTGTCTTCGATTAGCTGTCAGGGCTTTGTGTAGTACTTACATTGTCAGTGCTTCCTTCTGTAATTTATTCTTTTCACCAGCATGAATTTTTGTGTGCCGCTGAAGATCACTACTTTTAATGAAGCTTTTTCCACATTCAGAGCAGCAATATGGCCTCTCTCCAGAATGAATATGCATGTGCCTCAGAAGATCGTGACTTCTAATGAATCTTTTTCCACATTCAGAACAGCAATACGGTCTCACTCCAATATGAATTTTTGTGTGGCTCTGAAGAGTGCTACTTGTGGAAAACCTTTTTCCACATTCAGCACAGTCATATGGCTTCTCTCCAGTATGAACCTGAACGTGCATATGAAGACGGCCACGCTTGGTAAATTTTTTGCCACATTCAGAACAGCAATATGGCTTCTCAACTGCATGAATTTTTGTGTGCCTCTGAAGATCGCTACTTTTAATGAACCTTTTCCCACATTCAGCACACCCATGTGGCTTTTCTCCAGTATGAATTTGAGCGTGCACACGGAGACTGCAACTCTTGGTAAATGTTTTTCCACATTCAGAGCAGCAATATGGTTTCCCTCCAGTATGAATCTGTTTATGCTGCTGAAGCTGGCAACTGTAAGAGAATCGTGCATCACATTCATCACAGCCGTACGGCTTTTCTCCAGTGTGGATTCTTTTATGTCTCAGGAGACTGGAATAGTCAGAAAATTGTTTGCCACATTCAGAACAACAATATGGCTTTTCTCCACTATGAATTCTTGAGTGGTTCTGAAGATGGCTACTTCTAGTGAATCTTTTTGCACACACAGTACAGCTATATGGCTTCTCGCCAGTATGAATTTGAGTGTGCACACGAAAACTGCCACTGTCTGTAAATCGTTTGCCACATTCAGAACAGCAATATGGTTTTTCTCCAGTATGAATTCTTTCGTGTCTCTGAAGACCGTTGCTCTGGCTAAATCTTTTGCCGCATGTAGAGCAGCAATGAGGTTTTTCTCCAGTATGAGTTCTTAGGTGTACCTGAAGCTTGCTGTTATAGAGGAAACATTTGCCACATTCAGAACAGCCAAATTTCTTTGGTTTTGAATGAATTGACTTATCTTTACATGGAGTCTTCCTCTTCTCCATGTCCTGTTTCTGTTCCAGTTTGCACTGAAGAGAAGGCTGAGCAGATGAAGATGGAGAGTAGCTGACATTTTCCTGTAAATCTGCAAGGATACAAAGAGTTTAATTAAACATTTAAAAATATATAAAACCTTAACACAAGATAGGTGGCACAATGGTTCATATATCCTCCTCATCCCTCAGTTCAGTTCTGTTCTTAGGGATATTGCAAGAAGATCGCTTATGAAATTAAGGCATAGCTGAGAAAGTCTCACGTGAAAAAGCCTTGTTTTCATGTTGAGGCTCCATCAGTTCCACAGACACAAACTTTTTACCATGAGGTGAAGATCTGGATTCACAAGACAAGCATAAAGGAAACTGCAGTTTCAGGCCCCCGGTGCGTTGCTCCACTGTCACTCCCGCCGATTTCTTTGCCCTCAACAACATGACTGACTGCACAATACAACTGGCCTCACCTGTCAACGTTGTTTAACAGGAGTGTCCTGCACTCCGAAGCTATGAATGATTTGTATCTTACACAGTCAGCCTCTAATAAGCCCGTTGGTGACGTTATTCTCACGCGAGTGCAGTTTGAGAAGTTCATAGAACATTAACTAGTGTCACTGGAACGACTTTAGATGTGGAGAAATGGCACAAACATTCAAATGTGATGGATTATGAAGTCCTGTAATTTTCAATAGACAGCATAGCTCAACCATTTTGTGATCAAGTCAAGTGGCTTTACAGTCAAGCCATTCATACACCGCATTGCAGAGTACAGTAACACAAAATAATATTCTCCAAGACCGCAGTACAACATATTCATAAACAGAGGACAAGTGCAAGACTAGTAGAGAACCATATTATATCTCTCTATCTATAAAATCCAACATCGGTCTGTCTGTCTGCTTTTTCACGACAGAACTACTTAACAGATTTAGATCGGGTTTTCTTCTATAATTTGCTTGAACATTCCGGTTGATTTCGCGACTTCCCATCATGCTAGGAATGAGAGTTCGCTTGTGGAACTGATTTATTTACACAAATTCGAGACACATGTAGTGGGCCGAGAGGAGGGGAGCGGCGCCCTCCTCACTCATGCTCCAGTCTCAGGGCGTGCATCTTACCTCCGCTTAGCTAGCAAACGTAGAGAACTACTTAACAGATTTTCTAGAATTTCCTTGAACATTCCGGTTGATTTTCCGACTTCTCCTATCGAGACAGACAGACAGACAGACAGACAGACAGGAGGGGAGCAGCGCCCTCCTCACTCATGCTCCAGTCTCAGGGCGTGTATCTTACCTCCGCTTAGCTAGCAAACAAGAGAACTACTTAACAGATTTTCTAGAATTTGCTTGAACAATCCGGTGTGATTTTCCGTGTCTTATCGCTGGGTTATCATACCTGCCCAGGATTGGTTCCTTTACACAAATTGTGACTCACGTGTTGGCTGGGATTGGAGCAGACCCCGTGACCCTGCTCCAGTCTCAGGGCGTGTATCTTACCTCGGGTTAGCAAACAAGAGATGGATTAACAGATGGATTTGCTTGAACAATCCGGTTGATTTTCCGACTTCTCTTATCGCGCCAAGTATCATACTTCGCTTGTGGTACCGATTTATTTACACAAATTCGAGACTCACGTAGTGGGCCGAGAGGAGGGGAGCAGCGCCCTCCTCACTCATGCTCCAGTCTCAGGGCGTGTATCTTACCTCCGCTTAGCTAGCAAACAAGAGAACTACTTAACAGATTTTCTAGAATTTGCTTGAACATTCCGGTTGATTTTCCAACTTCTCTTATCACACTAAGTATCACAGTTTGCTCAAAGAGCAATATATTTGCTCTTATTTGAGAGAGACGCAGTAGGCTGAGGGGAGGGGGAGCTTGCGGTACCGATTAAATTTGTGCGAATCAGAGAGACGCAGCAGGCCGAGGGGAGGGTCCCTCCTCACTCACGCACCAACCTCCACTTAGCTAGCGAACGAGAGAACTACTAAACGGTTTTAGATCTTTTTTTTTTTCTCTAGAGCTTTTATTTCACTTTAAAGATGTAATACACATGCATTACCAATTGATACACTTATCTGAACGATTATTTTAAGAATTCATTCGAAAAGCGGGGCCAAGCATGCCGCCCACCAAGTCTACAGAGCATGTTAAGATGGCACCGTGCGGGATCGTAAAGAGGAGCATGCGGCTGCGCATGCGTGTGATCGAAGAGAGACACGAGACATGGGTGAAATCGCAGGCCGAAATGGCACTCGGAATACGCGGGCATGAGCAGATCAGTAACACTCATGGTAAATGAAAAGGCAGAATTATTTAACAGGGGAACCGATGCTTTCATAAGATCCCACACTCAGGGGGAAAATTCCCACAGCACTGCAAACTCAGAGTAAACTGCAAGTGAGCAATTTGCAGTGCCAATACCAAAAAATAAAAAACAATCTGTAAATGCGAGCGCCCCACGCCATGTTGGGCATTTCCTAAATTTAGTAAGCCTTCAACACCAGAGAGTCCCAGCCGAATGAGTTTCTCTTACCTCTTTGTTTGAGAAGCCTGGACACGTGTGACGAACGGAGAGCGGGACTGCAGCGACAGTAAGTTGTGTGCGAGTTGGGACTTTACAAGCTGGGGTCACACATATATTTCTAATCGACTAAAGTTTTGGGGTCTCCCCAAGATATTAGGCATGAGAGAGCATTGAGTTGAATATATTCTACGCTGTATGACTTTTATGTTGGTATTATTTGTTACATTTTCGAGTATTTCCATCTGGCGGGTGGACAAACGAAAACCCCAAGCATTAATTTTCAAGAATGGGGGGCTGCCATCAATCAGGATTGGGCCCAGAAGTCGATCGACTGCCTGCCTGCCAAGGGTGAATTGCAGAGGTCTTGAAAAAGAAAGAAGGGCCAACACTGCAAATATGACCCCTTGGCCTGGTCCAGCCACTCAGGGTGAGGGTCCTGCACAATGCAGGTCATGTGCCTCATTTGGGTCACTCCGTGAGCAACACAAAGTCAAACCAGCGGGACCCAAGAGTCCAGTCTTCATCTCAAGTCACTGGATAGCGCCCATGTCTCGTAAACAGGAAGCACCAGGACTCTAAAGCCTTGGACCTTCGTCCTTTTGCAGTGATATCGACAGAGTACAGTGACATATGAAGCTTTTACTTTGTGGCGGATGGCCAGGGATGCCTCCATGCTGGTAGGACCTGGGGAAGCAAGCGTGGCCAGAGCGTTACCTCCCCCCGAGTGATAGACAGCAGCCCCCCTGGACTCCATGGCAGTTAGAGTTTGGTACAGCCCTGGTACAGGGGGTCCTGCAGCAACTGCTCAGCCCTCATGGGCAGTTCATCCGCCATACCAAGAAGTGCTGCCGGGAGGAGGTCATCAAACTTCTGGGTGCCTTACATAAGGGGACAGCAGACACCACTCAGGGAGCCAGAGTTGGGAGGAGGGAGACGAAGCTTGTTGAGGAGGAGAAAAAAAATAAAGAGAAAGAGAAGAAGAAAAGAATTGTGTTGTGTACGGTGCTTGTGCCTGAGAGTGTGTTGTTGTAGTTGTGGGACACGGGGAAGACGTTTCCCACAAAGGGAAAAGGAAAAATAAAATCTGTGTGCTTAGACTTGTGCCTCATGCGTGTGTCTGTGTCGGGTTGGGGCGGTCAGAGTGCCCCCTGTCAGCCACAGCTTACATGTAGTCATGAGACCAGAGTTCACATCCCGGCTCCTCTCTGCGTGGAGTTTGCACGTTTTCGTTTTTAGTTTTGCACGTTTTCCCCGCGTCTGCCGGGTTTCCTCCCACTTTCTAAAGTCATGCAGGTTTAAGTGAACCGGCAACGCTAAATTGGCCTGTGTGTGTGTTTACCCTGTGATGGACTGGTACCCTGTCCAGGGTTTGTTCCTGCCTTGTCCACTGTGCGCCCCCTGTAACCCCGATTTGGTTAGAAAATTACATCACATATATTTTAGTCCCAAGTGCCCACTGAACCCTAAGGCCAGGTCTATACTTCATGCTCCAGCAGACGCTCCTGCTACACAAGCGTTGTACTCTTTATACTTGCGTAAATCTGGAGGAACCCACCAGGTGGCAGTGTGAGATCATCTTGGTGAGAACAGGTTCGGCTTCGCTGTGTTGTGAATTGTCTGGAACAGCCATTAATTTCTGAGGACACCTTACCGCAATATCTCTGAAAAGGATGTTTAATGATTAAATCCATCAATCCAGGGATGTGTCCATTCCAGAAAGCATTGGGCACGAGTGAGAAACAATCTCTAGTCGGGGCTTCAGATCATCACAAGGTGAATACAAGCAGACACTTACACTGGCGTCATTTTAGTGTCACCAAATCTGCATATCTTTGGAAGAAAACCGGAGCCCAGTGTGGAAACCCAGCAGGAAAAAACATGCAAACTCCAGGGAGGGAACACCAGGGACGTGACTCCCTGTGAGGCAGCAGCGCTACCATGTCACCCCCATGTGTGTAATCATTAACAGTATTCATTATTTAAACAAAATTAACAATTTATCTGTAAAATGTAACATACAGTCATATGAAAAAGTTTGGGAACCCCTCTCAGCCTGCATAATAATGGACTCACCTTTCAACAATAAAGATACCAGTGGTACGTCTTTCATTTCCTAGGAACATCTGAGCACTGCTGTGTTTTCCGAACAAAGATTTTTAGTGACGCAGTATTTAGTTATGAAATGAAATCAAATGTCAAAAACTGGCTGTGCACAAATGTGGGTCCCCTTGTCATTGTGCTGATTTGAATGGCTGTCACTACTCAATGCTGATTACTTGGTTGGATGAGCTCGTTGAGCCTTGAATTTCATAGACAGGAGTGTCCAGTCATGAGTAGTCAAAGGTATGTAAGGTGGTCAACTGCAAGTTGTGCTTCCTTCCCTTTGACTCTCCTCTGAAGAGTGACAGACAGCATGGGATCCTCAAAGCAACTCTCCAAAGATCTGAAAGCAAAGATTGTTGAGTCTCCTGGTTTAGGGGAAGGCTACAAAAGGCCATCTCAGAGGTTTAAACTGTCAGTTTCAGGTGTAAGGAATGGAATCAGGAAATGGAAGGCCACAGGCACAGTTGCTGTTAAACCAGCAGGTCTGGTAGGTCAAGACAAATACAGGAGCGGCATATGAGCAGGATAGTGAGAATGGTTACAGACAACCCACAGATCACCTCCAAAGACCTGCAGGAACATTTCGCTGCAGATGGTGTATCTGTACATCGTTCTACAATTCAGCACATCTGTATGGCAGGGTGAGGAGAAAGAAGCAAACAAACAGAGTCGCTTGTTGTATGCAAATACTCATTTAGACAAGACAGATTCATTTTGGAACAAAGTGCTTTGGACTGATGAGACAAACATGGAGTTATTTGGTCAGAACAAAAAGCGATTTGCATGGTGGAAGAAGAACACCGCATTCCAAGAAAAACACCTGCTACCTCCTGTCAGATTTGGTGGAGGTCCCATCATGCTGTGGGGCTGTGTGGCCAGTTCAGAGACTGGGGCCCTTGTTAAAGTCGAGGGTCGGATGAATTCAACCCAATATCAACAAATTCTTCAGGATAATGTTCAAGCATCAGTCACAAAGTTGAAGTTACGCAGGGGTTGGATATTCCAACAAGACAATGACCCAAAACACAAAGGCATTCATGCAGAGGGAGAAGTACAATGTTCTGCAATGGCCGTCACAGTCCCCCGACTTGAATATCATCATAAAAATCTATGGGATGATCTGAAGCAGGCTGTCCATGTGCTTGGCAGCCATCACATTGAACTGAACTGGAGAGATCTTGTATGAAGAATGGTCAGAAATACCTCCATCCAGAATCCAGACACTCATCACTGGCTACAGGAGGACAGCGTCGAGAGGCAAAAGGAGGCTCCACTGAGTATTGATGTCATATCTCTGTTGCGGTGCCCACATTTATACACCCGTCTAATTTTGTTATGATGCATATTGGATATTTTCTGTTAATCCAATAAACTTAATGTCACTGCTGAAATCCTTCTATTTCCATAAGGCATGTTGTACAGATTAAAAGGAAGTTGCTACTTTGAAAGCTCAGCCAATGATACACAAAAATCCAAGGAATTAAGAGGGGGTCCCAAACTTTTTCATATGACTGTACGTACTTCAAAACATTTCATCATGAAAGTGATATCAAGTATAAATCTTAGGATTCTAAAAGTGCAGAGAGTTAGAATATCATACATTGAATGTGTTCTGTGTGGCAATCTATTGCTGTTTGCCGCTGCTGTCAGGTCAGGAGGAAGCCCCAGAAAAAAAAAGTTGGTACAGAAGATGGTATGTGAGACTTTTAAAATGTATCGTGTCATTACAATGGAGAATATGCGACGCTTGAATATAAAAGCCCCACGAATCCATCTGTATGTCGGCATTTTGCTTCACCACATCGAACCATTCATCAAACATTGAAGCGCGCACATCGATCCTCAAAGCATCATTCTGTCACATGTAGATAGTAACCAGAGACTCCGACGTCACGTTTCGACTTTAAGCACACTGCGCCCCCCGACTTTTTGCTGGTACTGCAACTCGCACACGCGTCGCGTTAATTTCGTAGGACCTGCTCAGAGGATGCGTCAAATGAACGATAGGAACGCGTGGCAGTCATGATGCGTGCGGGTAAGCGTTCTGAGCGTGAAGTATAAACGAGCCCTTAGACTTCACCCACATATTCTGCGCAAGTATTTCACATAATATTCAGCGTAAGGTCAGTGCTGTGTTTTACCAATCCACTTTCTCAGTAAACGTTAGTCTGTGTGAGGATGCGAGTCTGACCAAAACACAAACCACTCCGTCTGGTGACACTGGATACAGCGTTACGAGATGACCGAAGCCTTTGGATCAGAGTCAACGCATGGATGGAATGATTTTAGGATTTTCGTTTGATGCAGATCTGTCCCCTGATAGAACACAGATGTTAAAGATGACCGTTTCATTTCATTAAAGATCATATTGATGATGTCTACTCCTAAAATGACAGTTTTATATGGAAAAGTCAGGTCAGGATGCTTTCAGGTTTGCAAAAACCTTTACAGTTTATTACTTTGTCAGGTCAGCTCTTGTTACTTGTTGTGTACCCAAGCAGCTTGGTTTCTGTTTGCACTTCTCTCTCTCATTTTCACCTGAAGACAATAGGACAGAATTTGTAAATGTGATCAGTTACGCTGCCTTTTGTGTTCAAAATCACATCACTTACCCATACTGGCACTCCCACACAATTTCTGCTCATCGCCTTCTCTCCCATTTTCTTCATTCATCTCAGATTTCAGCTCCACAGAATCCTGCTGGGTAGCCAGTTGTCCAATATTAGCGACCCAGGGCTGCAAACTGGAAAGGGTCTCCTTGAAAATCTCTTCTTTGACAATATTTTCAGTTTCTAGGTATTGCAGTTTAGGGCTCACTGAGAGCTCCTCGATATTCTCCACTTTAACTTCAACCGTCTCCCCCTTGCACTCCTCCTCTGTAAAAACTGAAATCCCTCCTCTGCAGTCCTCCACCTCCGCAATCGCATCCTCAGGTGTGGCCCCTTCACAGTCCTCTTGTTTAATGCGTGCCAGTCTCTCGTCCATGTCATCACAGTTGGTCGAGGCCAAGCTCCGTGTTAAACTCTTCCCTCTCTCCCGACAAGCGTCTGCTCTTCTCCTCTAAGACTCCCTTCTCACTTGGACAGCTCCGTCCTGAAGGCCATTAGACGCCTCAATGTATGGAAAGGGGTCTCCTTTTAATTAATCTATCAAAAGAGAAGCAAAATAATTACTGCATAAAGTCTCTCGAAAGAACCTGAGCACATTTCTTGGTTCATATCCAGCGTTTTTAACGAACACAGAAAAATACCAACTAAGTTACTAAGTGTGATTTGAACAATCCATGTTAAATTTAGAAGATCTGAGCAGATTTGGAATGAAAAGCTACTTGATAAAGAGACAAAGTTCAACCGACCGAAGCAAAGCAAAGAACAGGGAAAGGGCCAAAAGTGTCATAATTCGGGCTTTTGGCATTTGGAGTCAATTAACACTGGCAGTTGTTCAGTTAAAATGTGACAGAGATAGATCCAAAGTCTTGATTCGACTTAAACTAAGACCACCATTTCGAAGAGACTCGGCCTGTGATGTGCTGCTGTGCCACACCTCAATTAAAGTGAGGGCACAAACTCATACGCAGTCACGCTTGCTAGCCATTACAAATATCAATTCGCTGACGGACAGAGTCAGTGTGTGACGGTGTGGGTCGGCGCCCTCTTCTTATAATGGTAGGGATGCCAACCGGCCTCATTCTCCCCGAACATGTCCTCATTCTTAACGTGCCATGGACTGTCCAGTAGGAATTTATAAAATTTCGAAAATGGGTCTTAAAATTTGGAAATCCCCTTATCCTTATCATTGGTAAAATTTGAAAGCCGTACACCAATCGCCATTTGCAGAAGTAGTGAGAACACTTTACATTACATTTTTTACATTTTTGAATCTTCCCTTCCGTACTGGTAATAAACAACGCAGCTATTGACGAGAATAGAAAACAACCTTTCAAATTCTTGTCTTTTATTTGTCCAACGTGGCTTTTTCTGCACTCGTTAAAGTAGTAAATGATTTGCGAGTGAATGCAGACAGAGGCCATTTATCTGTTCTCATCCTCTTAGATCTGAGTGCTGCATTTGACACCATTGATCACAATATTCTTAGAAATCACCTTAGTCAATGGGTGGGCCTGTCTGGCAGGGTCTTGGTTTGAATCCTACCTGGCAGGGAAAAAATTCTGTGTTAGTTGTGGTAATCAAATCTCAAAGACACATGATATCCGATATGGTGTTCCACAAGGCTCTATCCTGGGTCCGCTGCTCTTCTCAATCTACATGCTTCCGTTAGGTCAGATTATCTCAGGGCACAACGTGAGCTACCACAGCTATGCTGATGACACACAACTGTACTTATCAATAGCACCTGATGACCCCGACTCTCTTGATTCACTAACACAATGTCTGACTTGTATCTCAGATTGGATGAATAGTAACTTTCTTAAGTTAAATAAAGAAAAAACTGAAATCTTAGTAAATAGCAATAATGGATACAATGAGGCTATTAGAAATAAACTGGATACATTAGGATTAAAAGTCAAGATGGAGGTAAAAAACTTAGGGGTAACTGTTTACTGTAATCTGAATTTTAAATCGCATATTAATCAGATCACTAGGACAGCATTTTATCACTTAAGAAACATAAGTAAAGTTAGACCTCTTATATCACTGAAAGATGCTGAGAAATTAGTTCACGCGTTTGTTTTCAGTCGACTAGATTACTGTAACGCACTCCTCTCAGGACTACCCAAAAGACATAAATCACTTGCAACGAAGTGCAGAATGCAGCTGCTAGAATCCTAACTAGGAAAAGAAAATCCGAACACATTTCTCCAGTTTTGATGTCACTACACTGGTTACCTGTGTCATTCAGGATTGACTTTAAAATACTGCTTATGGTTTATAAAGCCTTAAATAATCTCGCTCCATCTTATATATCGGAGTGTCTGACACCTTATATTCCAAATCGTAACCTCAGATCCTCAAATGAGTGTCTCCTTAGAATTCCAAGAGCTAAACTTAAAAGAAGTGGTAAGGCGGCCTTCTGCTGTTAGTCACCTAAAATCTGGAATAGCCTGCCAATAGGAATTCGCCAGGCTGATACAGTAGAGCACTTTAAAACACTGCTGAAAACACATTACTTTAACATGGCCTTTTTATAACTTCAATTTAACTTAATCCTGATACTCTGTATGTTCAATTCATCATAATAACTATTCATGGAGGCTCTAAAATCAGTACTGACCCCTACTCTCTTTTCTGTTTCTTTTTCCGGTTTCTTTGTGGTGGTGGCCTGCACCACCTCCACCTCCTCAAAGCCTCATGATGCTCCAACAATGATGGATGGATTAAAAGCCAGAAGTCTATGTGACCATCATCTTCAAGTCCGTCCGTGAGAACCCTAAATCCAAAGACGACTGTTTCATTTATGTTAGGTAGAATGGCCAGAGGGGACTGCGCGGTCTAATGGTCTGGAATACCTGCAGATTTTATTTTTTTTTCTCCGGCTGTCTGGAGTTTTTGTTTTTTCTGTGCCCCCTGGCCATCAGACCATACTCTTATTCTATGTTAATTTATGTTGACTTATTTTATTTTCTTACTGTGTCTTTTATTTTTCTATTCTTCATTATGTAAAGCGCTTTGAGCTACTTTTTATATGAAATTGTGCTATAGAAATAAATGTTGTTGTTCACTTCATCTTTTAAAATCAGCTTGACCTTCTTGGCGAGTAGACAGTTCATTAGAAATGTTGTTCCTTTCCTTACTTATTTGTAATCCTAACTAAGTGAATTTATTCAAAATCTTAGTGAGGACATCTGGCTTCTCCTGGAAAATATTAGGGAAAAAGGTCTTATTTTAGGAGTGTGTTATAGACCACCCAATTCAGACAGTAATTTCAACACACATCTTTTTAGTAATATCAAAAATGCAAGTTTACAGGGGGATATTATAGTCATGGGGGACTTCCATCCATCCATTTTCTAACCCGCTGAATCCGAATACAGGGTCACGGGGGTCTGCTGGAGCCAATCCCAGCCAACACAGGGCACAAGGCAGGAACCAATCCCAGGCAGGGTGCCATCCCACCGCAGGACACACACAAACACACCCACACACAAAGCACACACTAGGGCCAATTTAGAATCACCAATCCACCTAACCTGCATGTCTTTGATTGTGGGAGGAAACCGAGCGCCGGAGGAAACCCACGCAGACACGGGAGAACATGCAAACTTCACGCAGGGAGGACCCGGGAAACGAACCCGGGTCTCCTAACTGCGAGGCAGCAGCGCTACCACTGCACCACCGTGCGGCCCCATGGGGGAATTTAATTATCTAAATATTAACTGGGATAACCTTGCAGATGGAGGAGCACAAGAGCAGGAGTTTTTAGAAGTAATCAGCGACTGTTTTTTAACACAGCATGTTAAAGCACCAACACGGGGTGAAGCCTGTCTGGATTTAGTATTCTGTAATAATCAGGTTAGAATTGAGGGTGTAGAGGTGATTGGACCACTAGGGTCACGTGACCATAATGTCATACAATTCTCAGTATTTTGTAAGAGTGCAGATGCAAAGAATAAAATTGTTAAGATGAACTTTCCTTACTAAGTTTCCTTACTAAGGCTAATTCTGAGCAGAGGCGACAAAGTCTAACTATGATAGACTGGGATAAGCTTTTAAATGTGGAGACAGTCGAGGAGCAGTGGAACAGGTTTAAAAATGTTTTACATGTAATGCAGGACAGATACAGACCTAAACGTGGAATTAATAGGAAACTAAAAAAAACTCCACGATGGATTAATAAAGATTTTAAAAAGAAGTTGCAAAGGAAAAAACTGCTTTATAAGGCATATAAGACTAATGACTGCAAAGAGAATCATAGAGAGTTTGAGAACATGAGGGCAACCATTAAGAAGGATATTAGAGAGGCTAAAAGACAGTTGGAGAGGAATAGAGCAGATAAGGTGAGAGAAGACCCCAAGAGATTCTTTCAGTATTTTAGTAGTAAAAGAACAGTCAAGGAGGAGGTCAAGTTCATCAGGAATAGTAAAGGAGAATTAAAAGATACAGACAATGAAATAGCAGATGCCCTAAACTTACATTTTTCTGAGGTGTTTACAAATGAGCAAGTGGATAACCTCAGAGCAGTAACAGGGACTACTAAGGAGGTACTGAGGGATTTGGAAATTGTAGAGGGAGAAATGCTGCTCAGATTAAATAAGATGAAATCAAACAAATCACTAGGCCCAGATAATATTTATCGTCGTGTTCTTAAGGAGGCTAGTGAGTACAAATATAAACCTTGACACATATTTTTAGGAAGTCACTGCACACTGGAGAGATTCTGAAGGAATGGAAAATGGCAAATATCATCCAATTATATAAAAAGGGTGACAGGGCAGATCAGAGCAACTGTAGGCCAGTAAGCTTAACATGCAAATGAATGGAAGGAATTAAGGATAAGATTGAGCAACACATGGCAAGGACAGGAGTTATTAGGAACAGTCAGCATGGGGTCAGAAGAGGGAGGTCGTGTTTTACTAACATGTTGGAATTCTGTGAGGAGGACACAAAAGGATATGACCAGAGTGGAGCAGATGAGATTATTTATCTGGACTTTCAGAAAGCATTTGATAAGGTGCCACATGAGAGGTTGGGCATCAAACTAAAAGAAGTGGGAGTTCAGGGTGATGTTTTTTGATGAGTGCAGAATTGGCTCAGACACAGGAAGCAGAGGGTAATGATGGTGTGAGGAACCTCATCAGAACTGGGTGATGTTAAGAGTGGTGACCAGCAGGGGGCAGTGTGGGACCGCTGCTATTTTTAACACTAGAATTACCAGAGCCTACGAAAAAACTCGTAATTCCGTCCCACCTTAAATCGCTTCTTAAATCCCTTCACACCTCTCCGCCAGCCCTTTGTCTTCTAAATGTGCTGATAAAGAGAAGCTTGGAGCAGCCGGCTATTCCATCCCCCCACCAGTTTAGAACGTGAACGAACTTCTCTCAGCTCACGCCTTGATTGAGTATCTGGGAGTGAAGTGGAGTTTTAGAGTGGAAATAATAGATCGTTATTTGGAACACACGCATTTCATGTCTGTTCCGTTTCTACAGTAATCTGTGTCAACACATTGTTAAAACAGAAACGTTTTTATATTCTAGTAGTAGATGACAAAATGTAGGCATAAACTATATAGTGTATGAAGCCTGAAGTCCAAATAGCAAAGAAACATTTTCATAAGAATAACACAATTGCGCTTTTATTCAAAAATATAACTGCAGAAACAAAAAGCCGCCTTAACATGCGACATTGACAGCAGTTTATTGTAACTGTCTCCGTGGTTCAATAGAATCACTTCCCGCTTGGGAATCAAAAGGTCACGAGTTCGATCCTGCGCCACTCCATTTTGAGAAGTAAACTGCTCTTAGTCTTACTGTTTTAGAATAAAAGCCTACATTTGATTTCAGTCTGTAACAGCCGGTGTAATTTATGATCCTTGTAAAGGTTATTTTTTTAATTCACTTTTCATTCTCTCAGTCGCGTTCAGAATCAATCCATACAACCCCATCTGACACGGCTGTTTTTACATAAATATGCGCTATAGCTCTGCAGTGTACCACGATGCATACTAATGACAACCCCCCAGGTTCTGACACACAAACGCTGGCGAAGCTGCCTTCTTCGTATCTCACCGTCACTTGATTTTCTTTTTATTCAGTTTTATTGAGTGTTTCTGCCAGTCCCCGCATGTTGCTGTATGCTGTTTCTTTTGTACTCCAGGACATGCAGAGGAGCGAATAGTAAAGAGCAGTAACTTCGGCACTCTATGCAATCATCAGACACTCCCCATCTGCCCGTGTCGTTCAAACACAGGAACATATATTGGTGTAAAAGTATAACAAAAGTGCACTTTTTCACGCATTTTTCCATCGCCTTTTCCTGTAAGAAGCAATGTACACACTTCTCTCTATGCTGTGGTTTCTATTACACACCTGAAGAAAGAGACAATACATGTGAAAATATCCAGCATACAGCAACATGCGGGGACTGGCAGGGACACTCAATAAAACTGAATAAAAAGAAAATCAAGTGATGGTGAGATACTTAAGAAGGCAGCTTCGCCAGCGCCTGTGTGTCAGAACCCTTTTTTGGGGCATTAGTATGCATCGTGGTACACTGCAGAGCTATAGCGCGTCTTTAGTGAAAACAGCCGTGTCAGATGGTGTTGTATGGATTGATTCTGAACGCGACTGAGAGAATGAAAAGTGAATAAAAAAAAAAAAAACAAAGCTAACCTTTAAAAGGATCATAAATTGCACCGGCTGTTACACACTGAAATCAAATGTATGCTTTTATTCTAAAACAGTAAGACTAACAGCAGTTTACTTCTCAAAACAGAGTGGTGCAGGATCGAACTCGCGACCTTTTTATTCCTAGTCAGTGGCTGATTCTATTAAACCACGGAGGCAGTTACAATAAATGGCTGTCAATGTCGCATGTTAAGGCAGCTTTTTGTTTCTGCAGTTATATTTTTGAATAAAAGCACAATTGTGTTATTCTTGTGAAAATGTTTCTTTGCTATTTGGACTTCAAGCTTCATATACTATATAGTTTATGCCTACATTTTGTCATCTACTACTAGAATATAAAAAACGTTTCTGTTTTAACAATGTGTGTACACAGATTACTGTAGAAACGGAACAGACATGAAATGCGTGTGTTCCAAATAACGATCTATTATTTCCACTCTAAAACTCCACTTCACTCCCAGATACTCAATCAAGGCCTGAGCTGAGAGAAGTTCGTTCACATTCTAAATTGGTGGGGGGATGGAATAGCCGGCTGCTCCAAGCTTCTCTTTATCAGCACATTTAGAAGACAAAGGGCGCATGGAGAGGTGTGAAGGGATTTAAGAAGCGATTTAAGGTGGGACGGAATTACGAGTTTTTTCGTAGGCTCTGGTAATTCTAGTGTTAATATATATAAATGATTCAGATAGGAATATAAGTAACAAGCTGGTTAAGTTTGCAGATGATACCAAGATAGGTGGATTAGCAGATCATTTGGAATCCGTTATATCATTAAAGAAGGACTTGGATAGCATACAGGCTTGGGCAGATTTGTGGACGATGAAATTTAATGTCAGTAAATGTAAAGTATTACACATAGGAAGTAAAAATATTACATTTGACTACACAATGGGCGGTCGGAAAATCGAGAGTCCACCTTATGAGAAGGATTTAGGAGTCATAGTGGACTCTAAGCTATCAACTTTCCAACAGTGTTCAGAAGCCATTAAGAAGGCTAACAGAGTGTCAGGTCATATAGCGCCTTGATGTTTGGAGTACAAGTCACAGGAGGTTCTGCTCAACCTTTATAATACACTGGTGAGGCCTCATCTGGAGTCCTGTGTGCAGTTTGGGACTCCAGGCTACAAAAAGGACATAACAGCACTAGAGAAGGTCCAGAGAAGAGCGACTAGGCTGATTCCGGGGCTACAGGGGTTGAATTATGAGGAAAGATTAAAAGAGCTGAGCCTTTACAGTTTAAGCAAAAGAAGATTAAGAGGTGACATGAGTGAAGTGTTTAAAATTATGAAGGAAATTAGTACAGTGGATCGAGACGGTGACTTTAAAATGAGCTCATCAAGAACACGGGGACACAGTTGGAAACTTGTTAAGGGTAAATTTCGCACAAACATTAGGAAGTTTTTCTTTACACAAAGAACGATAGACACTTGGAATAAGAGACCAAGTAGTCTGGTGGACAGTAAGACGTTAGGGACTTTCAAAACTCGACTTGATGTTTTCTTGGAGGAAATAAGTGGAGAGGACTGGCCAGCTTTGTTGGGCTGAATGACCTGTTCTCGTCTAGAGTCTTCTAATGTTCTAAAATCAAAATTAAAAATTCACGCTTCGTATGCAACTCGGCAAAACAAGAAATGTCATACATCAAGGTGAAGTCCGTCGTATTTAAGCATGAGTAAGTACTGCTTTGCAATATTTTAATGGAAAATATTACCAATGGCGGCACGGTGGCACAGTGGTAGCGCTGCTGCCTCGCAGTAAGGAGACTGGGGTTTGCTTCACGGGTTCTCCCCATGTCTGCGTGGGTTTCCTCCGGGTGCTCCAGTTTCCTTCCGTAGTCCAAAGACATACAGGTTAGGTGCATTGGCTATCCTTAATTTTCCCTGGTGTGTGGGTATGTGTGCCCTGCAGTGGGCTGTCGCCCTACCAGGAGATTTGTTCCTGCCTTGCGCCCTGTGATGGCTGGGGTTGGCTCCAGCAGACCCCCGTGACCCTGTGTTAGGATACAGCAGGTAGGACAATGACTGACTAACTGACTGACCACTGACTCACTCATCACCAAATCTCCCAAACCATAAGGACTTGGGACTTGACATTTGGAATGTAGGTTACCCTTGGTCCATAGGGGCTCGCTGAGAATCGGTTTTCAAAATTTCATGGTCCGTATGTCTGTCCGTGTTTCACGAGAGAATTACTCAACGGATTTAGATCAGGTTGTTTTCAATAATTTGTTTGAACTTTCCGGTTGATTTTGTGACTTCATCCATCGCGCTAAGTACCAGAGTTCGCTTGCAGTCCCGATGTATTTATGCAAATCAAACAGAGTCGCCGAGAGCAAGGGGGCGGGGCCTTCCTCATTCCCTCGCCAGCCTCTGTACGTCTCGCCACGTGTTGGAGTGCACCTCGCCTCCGCTTAGCTAGTGATATCCGTTTGTTCAGCAGACGTTATCACCTAGAGATTGTTAAAGAGTAACGTTTGACGTTTTTTGAGAGAGAGAGACCAGAGCTCCGTGTGTTTTAGAGGGTAGATGCTGATTGCCAGAGATATCACGGCCGTGTGCTTCTCTCTCCAGACTGGGGACGCTTTCCCGTCAGAGCTAAACACGATCAGATACAGTGCTAACATCTACTGATTTTTAAAGTTTGTCCTATGTCATTATTATGTGCGGCGAAGCCACGGTATACCGGTAGTGAATTTATTATTATAAATGAATGAGTCAACTATTAACGTTTCAGTTAATTTAAAAAATAATAATAATATTTACACACATTTATTCTGACACTAGCTGTGTAAGCCCGTGCTGTAAAAAGCCCAGGGTCCTAGAAACTATTGAAATCGTAAGAAAAAAAATTGAAATGAAGAGATATCAGGTAATTGAAAGGCGTCTTTTGATGATGTCAGCAGATACTGGTTCTCCTTCTTTACTCATTCTCCTTAAACCTGACAACTGCTTTTGATACAATTGATCATAATAATCTTCTTCACCGTCTGCAATACACACCCTTGGACCTTCAGGAACTGTTCAAAATTGGTTTACATCTTATTTGACCGGTAGAACTGAGTATGTCGCACTTGGCAGCGCAAAATCTCACACCCATAATGTTACCTGTGGTGTTCCACAGGGCTCTGTGTTGGGCCCCATCCTTTTCATCATTTATATGCTCCCCCTTGGAAGTGTCATTAGCAGACATGGTCTTACTTTTCATTGTTATGCCGATGACACTCAGCTTTATCTTAGGACTACTCCCACCTCCTCTACTGCTCCTCTGCCAACATCTACACTGACTATTTGTTTGGAGGAAATAGAGGCATGGATGAGGCTCAACTTCGTTCAGCTAAACAGATCTAAAACAGAAGCCATTTTAGTTGGCACACCACACCAGCTTCGTTCCACTACCATCACCAGTGTCACTTTTTCAGGAAAAAAAGATACCTCTTTCTACATTTGTTACAAACTTGGGTGTTAAAATGGATTCTCAACTAACTTTTGACACCCACATTAAACATCTCTGTAAATCATCTTTTCACCATCTCAGGAACATTGCTAAACTCCGTCCAACAATTACCCTGGCAGATGCAGAGAGGCTTGTCCATGCCTTTGTCTCGTCCAGGCTGGATTACTGTAATGCGCTCCTCATTGGGATTCCTGGCAAGAGTATCCAGAGACTTCAGTACATTCAGAACAGCGCTGCCAGGATCCTGATGAGGGTGTGAAAGCATAGCCACATCACTCCTATCTTGAAAACCCTTCACTGGCTCCCTGTACCACTTAGAATTGAGTACAAGGTTTCCCTCCTTACCCATCAGTGCATTTATGGATCTGCTCCCCTGTATTTACAGGAAATCCTTATCCCTCATACTTCCTCACGCACCCTTCGCTCTGTGCATGCTAACACTCTTCAAGTTCCCAGAGCTAAACTTAGCAGTATGGGTGATAGAGCCTTTTCTTCGGTGGCCGAGGTTGTGGAATTCCCTCCCCGACTACTTGAGAGCCCCACAGTCAATTGATGCCTTCAAACGAAACCTAAAAACTTATCTTTTTAGAAAGGCTTTTTGTTAAATTATTTCTATAGATTTTTTTGTTTGTTAATTTTAATCTTATTTTGTAGCACTTTGAGATTGTTAAATATAAAGCGCGATATAAATAAAATCTATTATTATTTTTATTTTGTCTCTGTCCTAGGCCTCACTTGTGTATTAGCGGCAGGAGGAAAACTAAAAGGTATACCGTTTTGCTGATGTTAGTAGTTAAGCGACTTTGGGACACTTTTCTATTATTGTGACGCAACTCTTATTACCGTGACACACCCAAAGGGGATATTAACAGTAGGGTCCTATAGGTAACTATGCAACCCAGCCACAGTGGATGCACAAACCAGTGTGTTTCTTTGTGCCGATCCCAAGCCCAGGTAAATGGGGAGGGCTACATTAGGAAGGGCATCCGGTGTAAAATTTTGCCAAATCAATATGCAGACAACAATACAAATTTCCATACCGGATCGGTCAAGCCCCAGGTTAACAATGACCGCCACCAGTACTGTTAGCCAACAGGGTGCTGGCAGAAATTGGGCTACTGCTGGCCGAAGAAAGAGAAGAAGAGGGGCAAGATGTGTCTGGAGGCAGGAGGAAAGTAAAGAGAGTGGAACTGAGGGTAGGTAATTTGAATGTTGGCAGTATGACTGGTAAGGGGAGAGAGTTAGCAGATATGATGGAGAGAAGGAAGGTGGATATATTGTGTGTGAAGGGACTATATGGAAAGGGAGTAAGGCCAGGTGGATCAGAGTTGGATTCAAATTATTCTATCATGGTGTGGATGGGAGGAGAAATGGGGTAGGAGTTATTCTGAAGGAAGAGTATGGACAGACTGAGGATGATGAAGCTGGAAATTGGAGGTGTGATGATGAATGTTGTTAGTGCATATGCACCACAAGTTGGGTGTGCAATGGGAGAGAAAGAACATTTTTGGAGAGAGTTGGAGGAAGTGATGAACAGATAGTGGTGATTGGAGCAGATTTCAATGGACGTGTTGGTGAAGGGAACAGAGGAGACGAGGAGGTGATGGGAAGGTATGGTGTCAAGGAGAGGAATGAAGAAGGTCAGAGGATAGTGGATTTTGCCAAAAGGATGGACATGGCTGTGGTGAATACGTATTTTAAGAAGAGGGAGGAACATAGGGTGACGTACAAGAGTGGAGGAAGATGCACACAGGTAGATTACATCCTATGCAGGGGGTCTGAAGGACATTAAATACTGAAAAGTGGTGGCAGGGGAAAGTGTAGTTAGACATCATAAGATGGTGGAGATCAAGAAGAGGAGGAGAGTGAGGGCAGAGCAAAGGACCAAATGGTGGAAGTTGAAATTGGAAGATTGTAAGGTTGCGTTTAGGGAGGAGGTGAGATAGGCACTGGGTGGCAGTGAAGACAGCTGGGCAACTACAGCAGATGTAGTAAGGGGGGCAGCAAGAAGGGTGCTTGATGTGACATCTGGAAAGAGGAAGGAGGAAAAGGAAACCTGGTGGTGGAATAAGGAAATACAGAGGAAGAGGATGGCAAAGAAGAAGTGGGATAGTCAGAGAGATGTAGACAAGAGTACAAGGAGATAAGGCGCAAGGTGAAGAGAGAGGTGGCGAAGGCTAAAGAAAAGGCGTATGATGAGTTGTATGAGAGGTTGGACACTAAGGAGGGAGAAAAAGACCGTGGACTACACAGGGGGGCCGAGCTGGGAAAGATGAGCAGAAGGTTAGGGTGATAAAGATGGAAACGTACTCACAAGCGAGGAGAGTGTGTTGAGCAGATGGAAAGAGTACTTTGAGTGGCTGATGAATGAAGAGAACGAGAGAGAGAAGAGGTTGGATGATGTGGAGATAGTGAATCAGGAAGTGCAAAGGATTAGCAAGGAGGAAGTAAGGACAGCTATGAAGAGGATGAAGAATGGAAAGGCCGTTGGTCCAGATGACATACCTGTGGAAGCATGGAGGTGTTTAGGAGAGATGGCAGTGGAGTTTTTACCAGATTGTTTAATGGAATCTTGGAAAGTGAGAGGATGATGAGGAGTGTAGAAGAAGTGTACTGGTGCAGATATTTAAGAATAAGGATGATATGCAGGACTGTAGTAACTACAGGGGGATAAAATTGATGAGCCACAGCATGAAGTTATGGAAAAGAGTAGAGGAAGCTCAGTTAAGAAGTGAGGTGATGATTAGTGAGCAGCAGGATGGTTTAATGCCAAGAAAGAGCACCACAGATGAGATGTTTGCTCTGAGGATGTTGATGGAGAAGTTTAGAGAAGACCAGAAGGAGTTGCATTGCGTCTTTGTGGACCTGGAGAAAGCATATGACAGGGTGACTGAGAGGAGCTGTGGTGTTGTATGAGGAAGTCGGGAGTGGCAGAGAAGTATGTAAGAGTTGTACAGGATATGTACGAGGGAAGTGTGACAGTGGTGAGGTCTGCAGTAGGAGTGATGGAGGTGGGATTACATCAGGGATCGGCTCTGAGCCCTTTCTTATTTGCAATGGTGATGGATAGGATGACAGACGAGATTAGACAGGAGTCCCCGCGGACTGTGATGTTTGCTGATGACATTGTGATTTGTAGTGAGTAGGGAGCAGGTTGAGGAGACCCTAGAGAGGTGGAGATATGAGAGGAGAGGAATGAAGGTCAGTAGGACCACCAAAACAGAATACATGTGTGTGAATGAGAGGGAGGTCAGTGGAATGGTGAGGATGAGGGAGTAGAGTTGGCAAAGATGGATGAGTTTAAATACTTGGGATCAACAGTACAGAGTAACGGGGATTGTGGAAGAGAAGTGAAAAAGAGAGTGCAGGCTGGGTGGAGTGGGTGGAGAAGAGTGTCAGGAGTGATTTGTGACAGATGGGTATCATCAAGAGTGAAAGGGAAGGTCTACAGG